>NC_142737.1:12585000-12840000 GCF_051943395.1 Hippocampus bargibanti | reverse complement strand
AAGATTTTAACCTCATTGTCGGCAATTGAGTGGTTGCTAGCTTGTAGGTGCATCTGTACTGCCGGTTGAGGCAGTATTGTAGTATTATCCCTGTGATGTTGATAGTCTTTTTTTGAGAATTTGTTTAGTCTCACCAATGTATTGCTCTTTACAATTTTCATTCTTACAATGTATGTTCTCCCCGGACCCGCGTGGGTTTTCTCCGGGTCCTCCGGTTTCCTCCCACACTCCAAAAACATGCATGGCAGGCAGATTGACCACTCCAAATTGTCCCTAGGTGTGAGTGTGAGAGTGATTGTTGTATGTCTTTGTGTGCCCTGTGATTGGCTGGCAACCAATTAAGGGTGTCCCCCGCCTCATGCCCGAAGACAGCTGAGATAGGCTCCCGCAACCCCCGCGACCCTAATGAGGAATAAGCGGTACGGAAAATGAGATGAGATGAGACAATGTATTGAATAAACTACATAACATTGTTTTTCATTTGGCAGCCTATCTTTTGGATGCACTAATTTTTGCCTTAAAGTGTTTATCGGTTTGAAATAAGTAGGAATTTTGTGTTGTTAGAGGACTGTAGTTTTTCAGAAACTCCTGCAATGTAAAGTACTGCTACGCCTCTCCTTTTTGTATCTTCAGAATTTTTGGTTTCATTCCCTATTCTTTCCTTCTGACATTTGCTAAACGACCACTGAGGGTACCCACAGTTTGTGAGTGCTCTCCTGATATGGGCCTGGAGCAACAGGCCCTAACATCCTTCCCGGTGAGAAAACCTAGACACAGGTTTAGATATGTGGAAGATACTTTCGTCATGATTAAAAAACAAGAAATTCAATCCTTCACAGATCACCTCGACTTGGTAGACATCAACATTAAATTTACTCGCGAGGACATTAAAGAGAACCAACTAGCCTTTTTGGATTGTAAAGTAATAAAAGAGGACAGAGCGCTAAAAACAGAAGTCTTTAGGAAGGCTACGCACACTGACCAATACTTACTTTTCGATTCTAACCACCCTCTATAACACAAACTTGGAGTTATCAGAACCCTCCAGCATAGGGCTAAACTAATACCAACAAGCGTTGAAGGTAGATAAAAGGAGTCAAAACATATCAGAGTCAAAACATACCTTCAAAGAAGTACAGATGACGGCTGAAGAAACCTTTTCATAGTATGTGACAATACATGGAGAGCAGAAGAACCACTCAAGGGGATCGGTGTGTGTGTGTGTGTGTGTGTGTGTGTGTGTGTGTGTGTGTGTGTGTGTGTGTGTGTGTGTGTGTGTGTGTGTGTGTGTGTGTGTGTGTGTGTGTGTGTGTGTGTGTGTGTGTGTGTGTGTGTGTGTGTGTGTGTGTGTGTGTGTGTGTGTGTGTGTGCGTGCGTGCGTGTGTGTGTGGGGGCATGTGTGCGTGTGCGTGTATGTGTGTGTGTGTGTGTGTGTGTGTGCGTGCGTGAGCGCGCGCGCGCGTGTGTGCGCGGGTCCGTGCGTGTCTGTGTGTGTTGATTCCCAAATGACTTATGCATAGGTCAACTCTTAAGCCCAGCGACTAGCCCCATGTGATAAAATAGCCATGTTAACACCATCGTGCATTAAAACATTGAAAGCTATTTGTTAAGGTAGGAGACAGTTGAATAGAGTCAAGGGAGAAACCGCAAAAGTCATGAAGGACGCCATCATCTCCTCCACTCGGCGTTGCCGCCCCTGGACAATGCTGGGAGCACGGTGAGGATCACGTTCTTCGATTTCTCCAGTGCCTTCAACACCATCCAGCCAAATCTACTGGGGGACAAGCTGCAGCATGCCGGAATCGACCACCACCTCACATTCTGGATTACAGATTACCTCAAAAACAGGCCACAGTATGTGAGGGTAAAGAACTGGGAGTCGGACAGGCTTCTCTGCAGCACCGGAGCGCCACAGGGGACAGTCCTGGCTCCATTCCTGTTCACCCTCTACACCTCGGACTTCAACTACAACACCCCAACCTGCCACCTTCAGAAGTTCTCTGACGACTCAGCTATTGTCGGCCTCATTACAGAGGGAGACGGTCAGGAGTACAGGGGACTGACAAACGACTTTGTGTACTGGTGTCAGCAGAATCACCTCCAGATCAACACCGGGAAAACCAAGGAGCTGGTAGTGGATTTCTCAACACATAAATGACACGGAATAAATTCTTTAATCGAATCACTTCAAATGACTTCTACTGAGCGTATTTTACAAAGATTCACTGGATGAGTAACAAGAAAGCATCTTCTCAGAATCGGAAGCCATTGTATTGATTCTAGAGCAAGGCAAGACGTCCTGGCGTGATGTCACAAACAAGGGGGCGGGACCTTCTTAAACTCAGCATCTCCAGGGTCATTTTGAAGTAGTTTTGGGACCCTTTAACTCATTTTTATTGGTGTTTTGCATTTGACTAAAAACATCAGCCTGCGTGTTTTGGGTATTTTAGATGCTATAAAACGTTTTTCTGATGTCAGTTCGGAAACAAAAAAAATTGTGTAGGTTTTCCTTTAAGTCATCAACTGTAATGTGTGTGTGACCTCTTCTCCTCTAAGGTCCCTCCAGGACTTGTCCAAACAGACTGAGCTTCCATATGGCACAGTACTGGACTCTGCAGTGTACGACCAAGTGCGAACCAAAGCAATGAACCCTTTCGAGAGAGACCCCATGTACGCGCAAATGTGGCGGATGATCAACCGCACAGGAGGAGCCGCCAACAATGTCGAGGAGTCCAAGGAGGGGATCCGAAAGGTGAGCAAAGAGTTTCCCTGGCGATACTAAACGTGTAGCCATAATGGGGTCAATTTATTAAAAGTTCAGGAGCTTAATTTTATTGCCTGCATTACACTCCGTTGCCACAAGAGGTGCTGTTTTTTTATTTTTCTTGTTAAAACACTCAAAAAACTGAAATCTGTCGTTACGTTAAAAGGCTGCTCCGGTTCAAGAGGTTGGGTTTTTGAAAAGTAGATGTCAAAAACATTTATTTATACACTCACAATGTATAAAATGCTATTTTATGATGAAAAGATGTATTTTCTTCATGAAAATCGGAAGGAATGTATCATAACATAAGTTACTACAGTGGAAATGGTATGAAAGAATGAGAACACAATTGGATAAAATATAAAAAAGTAAAGTGAACTAAAATGTTATGGTCTTGACATGAATTTGTGTGAACTTCCTACAAGATTGCGGCTCCTTGACTAACTTTACCCTATTTTAAACATCAATTAGGTTGTATACACTTGTTATTTGCATTTACTGATTGTCCTCTTAGTGGATGAACTGTGAAATTGTTGTCCTAATACAAGCCTGACAGTCAAGATGGGCAAATTGTGAAGACTTAATGGCAGGTAGAAGTTAGAATGAAAAGTGTCACTTCCGGGAAGGGTGAGTGCAGTGCATCTGGTTGTTGACTTTGATGGTCCTCGTACCGAATTTTGAACGCTAGGTGGCTTGCTGACCTAGGTTCAGCAGGGAGGTCATCACAGAGAGGATGGTCAGATACAGGGAAGGCTTGAGCCAGTCTGAGCCACCGCCTTAGTCCTCAGTACCTCTAATAGTGTCTGGTCTGCAGTCCGGAGAAACCGTGCAAATGCAAGAGTCTCCTGTGCTGTTTGACAGTTTGACAGGAACAAAGTAGGAATGTGATTTCACTCAATCACTGCCAGACATGTGCAAAGATGTGCCCACTGCAGTGCCAAGGTTTTTGTCATTTCCACTCAAATTCCAGGACCCACAGAATATTGAGTTTTAAGACTACATAAACAGTCAATGCAGCGTAAGAAACCGTAGACCAGGGGTGTCAAAGTCAATTTTTGCCGCGGGCCGTATAGTCGTTCCAATTTTCTCCCGAGGGCCGTTATGAATTTGGGGAACCATTAGAATGTTTCATCACCTCCACATATTACATACAGAACACACAACAAATTAATGACTAACTAGTTTTCAAATTTGAAGTTAAAAATAATGATTTTTATTGTGGTTGACAAATTTTGTTTCGGACTTTTGCATCATGGCACTTGACAAGTTAGTTGGTTTCGCGGGCCGAATAAAAGTAGACTCTCTTCTTTCATCAGAAAAAGTGTTAATTCCTTATATATGGGTCTGGTGTTATCTGAGCTTGAAATTAGGGCAGAGTGAACGCAATCTCTTACTGTCACCACATGCAGAATTTCACATTTGACTATAAATGTCCTTCTTCAAAGTTGTGTACATACTCACTAAAAAAACATGAACTATCGTGTTTCCACACGATACTTCAGATTCAATGTACACAGTTGGTTTGCTAACAGCAGTTCTTATTTAGGCATGAGAGTCAAATGCATTTTAAAGTGCCAGTAGAACCACTTCTATGCATTTTCATACATTTTACTGAACCATTTTCATGCATGTCCATACATAATTAAATTAACGGAGGTCATGTCACGTATCTCCCATAGTACTGCCATCACTTAACTCGAACAGAATAAATAATTCCAACTCCGGATGTCCTTTTCAAATGGAGTTCATTTTAATTAACTACTCTTTCTAAAAGTCCCAAATTTTTAGCTTTGAGTTTATCAGGGGTGAAAAAAATGTTTTCATCCGAGCAGGTTTGAATCTATCCCCAAAAGATTTGCAGGAGCTAATTAAAGCACCTCATATAAATGTGAAACTGTGATGCCTTTTTTCTTTTCACATCGCTGACCGTTACTTTGACTAGCACATAACCAGCTTGTGGCTATTTGGCCATGATGCCGTTAACACTTCTTCGTAGACATCTATCTATGTGATATATTTAGACATGCGGCGAGTCTCAGCCTGTTTGTTATGTCAGAGTCCTTTGAGCCCTTCATTTCCTTCTCTCTTTTTTTTCTTTCGGGCCTTTTATGCCCCACTCTCTTCCACAATAAACCTTACTTCATTGCTGTTGTCTCCCCAGCTCGATGGATTTTCTCCCCTTTCACTTTCTGTCCCCCACAGCAAAATAATATTAAATGTCAGAACGGGTCAGCGTCTCAGCTGTCTCTAGGTGTCTCCCACACACACACACGCACACATCCCCATTCATGCACAAATGCATAATTGAATGTGCAAGCAGACATCTGTCGGCTTTGTATGGTATTCATACTGAACTGAGACTATTAGGGGGTGCTAGGTACAGAATTCAAGATTACGTCGCTCTCACTGCCACACACTACTGAAATATACCTTTCAGTCATGTGTGTTAGTGTGTTTGAGAATGTTTTTTTTTTCTGTTACTTGCAGCATTTAATGGACAATCGACGCCTCTGGACAAGTTGTGTCCATAATTTGTAAAATCACTTCAAATGACTTCTACTGAGCGTATTTTACAAAGATTCCACCGCATTTAGCAATATTTTACGTTTTAAGAATACTGAATATTCAGGAAGTCTTGTTTTTGACGATACCAACCGTAATGTCAAGGTAGGTATTGTCACTGACCGAGAAAGCGACACACAATGCATTTTGGGTACTTTGTTTGTTATATGGGTCTGGAGTTAACTGAGCTTGAAACGGAAGCGGCTATACAAAATACCATACATACATATTGATGTATATGGAGCTTTAACAACATCTGACGTTGAAACAAAGCACTAACATGGAAAAATGGATATTCTGCTCCCTCGTGGAACGGAAAAAAACATCGCTAGAGGTCTGACCAGCGGTTTATCTGCACCCCCTGCAAGAAAAAGCAAAACCCAAACAAATTTAGCAATGGCTTCCATGTCACGCGTTTCAATTAGCAAATAAATCCGGGAATGACAGCAAATGAGCTAACAAAGTATCACGTAAAACCAAACAACATGTATTTTGAAAATATTCTGAAAAATCTTAGTTGTACATTTGTGGGAAGAAAGCAAAGCTATGTTTAAATGCATTTGGACATGGAAAGCTAACCTAACTTTTTTGGCACATTGTGCCATTTGGATGCAGCATCACAGTTAAATGATGTGTTACCGTGTTTGTATTCTGGGTTCCAATTTTATGTTCAGTCAGCATTTCTTTAATGTTTTCGGGACCTAAAATATGAATAAATTTCTATTCTACAGATAATTGTGAGCTAGTATAGTGGAGAACCTAAGCTGCAGTTTTCTGAATGAGCTGTAGGAGTCTGATCCTCTTTTGAAATAGTCCAGTCAGATGTTGAATGTCATCAAGTTGACTGGAGATAAAAGTATGGTTTTATCAAGTTTCCCTTGCTTTGGTTGGAGTATAAAATGTGTTTTTTTTTTACTGATAAAAGGCTAATTTACTGAATTATTTGAAATGACTGCTAAAAATCATATCCGAATCTGTTACCACACATCTCAGACTCTGGCTTTTAGAGACAGCGACACAAAGTGTTTACTTGCAGCAATCCTTTATTGGCAAAAACTTTTACATCATTTTGTTGTGGTTTGGTTAAAGGAAATGTTTGTTCATTGGGTTATTTAATTTGTTTTGGACAGTGACCCACCACGTTTCACTATTGTCATTAAGCGATGTTGATAAATATAGCTGTGATAGCCAAAACGGGCATTCAAAAGTAGTTGACACCTGGGTTGCAGATCCAGGTTGAACACAGCGGGTTCAAGGACTGACCCTTGGGGGACCCCTCATGTCATGGCCATTCCATCAGATGGTATATGTCAGAAGGTGGTGGGAAATCAGACATGTGTGTGTGTGTGTGTGTGTGTGTGTGTGTGTGTGTGTGTGTGTGTGTGTGTGTGTGTGTGTGTGTGTGTGTGTGTGTGTGTGTGTGTGTGTGTGTGTGCGCGTGTGCGCGCGTGTGTGTGTGTGTGTGTGTGTGTGTGTGTGTGTGTGTGTGTGTGTGTGTGTGTGTGTGTGTGTGTGTGCGTGTGTGTGTGTGTGCGTGCATGTGTGTGTGTGTGTGTGTGTGTATATGTGTGTTTGTATGACTCGTCTTGTGAGGACCACTAACATTTTATACCATACGTAGTGAGGACATTTTTGACAAGTGAGGACCTTTTGGCCGGTCCTCACAAGTTTTTCATTCGAAAGGCTTATAGAGGGTCTATATTTGCATCTGTTCAAGTTTCAGAGAGGTCCTCACAAATTCACCCAAAATGATTTTTTGGTGTGTGTTTTCATTTTACTTGGATACACACACTTTTTATTCACTGTGTGTGTCTTTATGTGTGTGTGTGTGTGTGTGCGTGGTTAATGAGAAATCTATCTATCTATCTATCTATCTATCTATCTATCTATCTATCTATCTATCTATCTATACATACATACATACATACATACATACATACATACATACATACATACATACATACATATACAGTAAAGGCTCGTTATATCGATATTCTCGGGAGTCCGAAAAAATATCGATATAACCGGGCCTATCAATATGTCCGACCCTGAGCGCATGTAATTTTCTCCTTGCGTTCATAGAAATAGTATCGTAATAAACGGTACTATCGATATAACCGATATCGATATAACGAGACTTTACTGTATACAGTGTGTGTACAGTAAAGTCTCGTTATATCGATATTCTCGGGAGTCCGAAAAAATATTGATATAACCGGGACTATCGCGCATGTAATTTTCTCCTTGCGTTCATAGAAATAGTATCGTAATAAGCGGTACTATCGATATAACCGATATCGATATAACGAGACTTTACTGTATATAATAAAGCTGACTTTGACTTTGGACTTTGACTTTTTTCTGGAGTTATTCGGACCTCACAAAACCATTGAAACATGAATATGTGTGCGCTTCGGTTCATTCCTGTGTGAGAGCTTTTCAGTCAAGTTTATTAGACAGGTCATCCTCACTGATGTCACTGACAACCACTCATACAATATAAGACATTGAAAAGTATGAGGACTGCACCATCAAGTCATGTGTGCCATTTGTGTGAGTCACTGATCAGTGAGTTTAATCAAGTGAATTGCGATTCACCTCCAACTTTTCTCATCTGACAGAGTGACTTGTATGATGTAAAAGAATAAACATGATTACATCCATTTTCTAATCCGCTCATCTGCACAAGGGTTGAAGGCATGCTGAAGCCTATTGCAGCTGTCTTTGTGAAGTCGGCATGGTACGTACGACCTGAATATGTTGCTAAAAATAGTGAGACTTTTCACTGGTGTCAAACTTGGTGAAGATTTTCATCTTATTTGATCTTGATTTTTGATGAAGAACACTTCGCATGCAGGTATTGTCACATACCCTCGCTGCATCCAAAATGAAGGTCCAGATTTGCTTTTTACCAGCATGATTCAGGTACACTCACACACAAGATGCTCCACACATATCTGCAATATCAATAACAACCACCCTATCCTCCCCATTGGCTTATATGATGTAAGTGGGAATATTTGACAGGCACTTTGAGAGTCTCTGATGACTGCAGAGTGATTTTTGGAGTTGAGTGGATTGTTAGTTCAAGTGATTTTCTGTCAGTGTGACCTTCTGCTGCTTTGGGTGAATGTGCCTCTCTGAGCCTGTACCTTCGTGCGTATGTGCTAACCGCGACCGTTTTGCCAAATTGAGCAGAGAGAATGCAAGTTTTTTTCACAACCTATTATAAATTTCTACTCAGGCGTATGCAGCAAAAGGATGGCCAATGAGGGTGGTCAAATTGCCGTGCCGCATTGAAAAGCCATGAGTAAAAGGCCTCATACATATATTCATGCGCAGATCTAGTCAAAAATAGTCATTTCTAAAAAACAAGCCCTCATTTCTTTGAAGAGGAACTTTCAGATGGATGATACCAAACAACGCCATTCAGTTTTTCATGGCTCATGTTGAGGTATTATACTGATCGGCAATTATTATATTATTATACTGATTAGCAATAAAAAAATCATAAACTAAAACCGTGTTTGGAGTTTTATGTTTTTAATCATCAGCCACATGTATATTGTTACGTACAGGTGCCCAGTTCTTTTTTTTTGGGTGGTGGGGGTGGGTAAGGGTTGAAAATGTAACAAAAACCAACTGCTTGTTATAGTAACTCTCCTGGTGTAAAGCTGTCAGAGATGTTTGTTCGGACCTGGACGTCCCAAGCATCAACGTCCGTAAAGCAACGGACCATAGACATTTTAATAGGTTTTCCTTTCCATGAACTGATAGATTTGTAACCTGGCTACTGAGCTCTTCCTATGAAGGAGTTTACCAATCCTATATTATGTCCTGTGAAGGAGTTTACCAAGTACTAAATTATGTCCTGTGAAGGAGTTTACCAGGTCCTTAATTAGTCCAAGGACAAATCTCCTCCATGAAGATGACAGGTTAGCAGGCTGTGTCTGTTCACCCCAGATTGACCCCATGTTTTCTGTGCTTCTATTGTGGGCCTTGTGGCCAAGTCAGCATGGGGCTCTTAAATATGATAACTTCTATTCTGTCTATTCTCTCTTAAAAGCTACCATGTATATTTTTGGAAATGTGGGGTGAAGCCACAGAGCATGGTGCACAGCATGACTGCTCCCAATTTGATTTCCTGACTCTGCAACAGCTTGCCGATAGCCCCGTGATACACTCGCCTGACTTATGCTAAGGTAGGAGTCAGTTACCTCTCGATGACAATGTTCATGTTGGTGTGAATGTTCATGTTGGTGTGAATGGTTGTTTGTCTCAATTTGTGCCCCTGTGGTTGGCCGTTGACCAGTTCAGGGCATATTCTGCCTTCCGACCGAAGTCAGCTGAGATTGGCCCCACCATCCACCTGTGACGCTGATGTTGGAAACAGATGGATGGATAGATTGTGAAGCAGATGTGCTGCCATCTATCCTTTATTCATATGGGGCAAGGGGGTGGTATTTTGGCCAATTTGCACTGGTCACTGAAGTCCACGGGAGAACAACTTTGACATCTGTGCATTTAGCCCCCTGATGTCCTTCGCCCTAATGTTTGACGTTTTTGTGTTTGATGGTGGCCATTGCACTAATGCGCCCAAGTAGTCCATTAAGTTAATAGGAAAAGAATTTATGTATTCGTAAAAACATTAAAATTAAGCCCCATCCAATATGTTCTGTCTCTGTGCAGTCTCTCTCCTCCTAAATCTGCTCTTGCCTTCACACTTCCCCCTTCACTCCACTTGGCCCTGATTCGCTTTCCTTCCTTAATCATCCACAGTATGTCCTTGTCCCATGGCCTCCCCATTCCTCAATGCTGGAAAGTAACAAACTACAAATTCATCGCTGTGCTGAAGTAGATTTTTCATGCAAAGACTGCATGATGTCGTGACCTACTCATTCCATCAATAATTAATACCTGCCCACTGAAAAAGGTTTGTGATGCAAGCCGCAAGATGGCAGTGCGATGACCTGACTTAATGAAGCTCTTTCCCTCAATTTCATCTTTTATCTTTTATCCTTGCATTATTATTGGAATTGTAACTACCAACGACCACATATTCTTGTTTGAACTACTTAATGGATGCCAGAAAGTTTGAAACAGGGCTGTGTAGCACAGTTTTGGCAACAAAATTGTTCCTAGTTATATTCGCTCTTTGCTGACTCGACACGGAAGGTGAATTTACTCATGTAAAATTGTTTGGCTTGATGGTCAGAACTGGTTTCAAGTGGAAAATGCGCAAAGAGGCAGATAGATGGAAGAGGCAGAGTTCAGAAAAAAAAACTCACAGCAACATAGTAACCTAGTTCAAGTCATCTATCTAATCCAATATCTAACAAGAGCTTGACTTCATTCTGAACTGAAAACAAAATAAGCCAGTTTATCAGCTAATAAGAGAGGATAGGTTACCCCCTGCACCGCCAAAAATCACAAAATACAGTTTCACTCAAACGATATGGATATTTTGTTGTAATCCTTGGATAATTCACCATTTTTATCAATATGTACAGCGATACTTTGGCTTCCGAACTTAATTGCTTCCCAGACAGTGTGTAAGGTGAAAAGTGTCTATCCCAAAAATTAATTTCTTATAGGAAAGCATTAAAATGAGAATAATCAGTTCCCAGGTCCCCATAAAACATAATTTTCTACTTTCTAATTTTCTAAGCCTTAAAACTACACAAAATATGCCTTCTTTTATGTATAATAAATGTGCTATGGTATTATAATTAAAGAAATAAACTGTTCTGTATAATACAGTAATTTTATTTACCTGTGTGATGGTCGTTGATTGCTTGATGGACTTGAGTGGCCGGTTTCCTAAGCATTAAACACTTGATGAGGAACGTAACCTTCTTCTTTCACCATCTTGAGGAATGATCCCTTGTAGGTGCTTTCTCTGTGATAATTTTATTGTCTAGTCTGTCTAGTCCCTCATCAATTGTGTTCTGTTTAGCTGGGTTGATAGCTTTTTGCATCAAGTGTACAGATGGCTTGTGCGGGTTGTTTGTGGAGCTTAATTGAACGGATATTTTAACCTTGCAGTCTACACTCTGCTACTATCAAAGTTGAAACTCTCTCACTTTTCCTATCAAACATAGGAATATGCAAGTTTAAAAAATGTTCACACTTTTTCACACTGTGCTAAAGGATTGTTCATTTATGGGGCTGTTTTTCATGTTTTATATTTCTTTTTAGTAAATACCTACTTTTGCCCCCTGAATCACTCATTTCACTTTTACAACCTCTTCCCCAAGTCCACGCCTGACCATAGCATTTAGGATACAATTGCACCACCAACCCCTTCTCGCATTCACCCCAACCGGTGTATTTAAAAAAGTCTCGAATGATTAGTCTTCATCGTACAATCTGAATAATCTTTATCGTCATCACTGAAACCATTCTGGTAAATTGGCAACTGCTTATAGTGTCTCATTACTCAGCGCCTGACTGGCTGTGTCCAAATTTATGTAGCAGAGGTGAAGAAATAATAGCACTTTTTTATCATAATTTCTGGAGTCATTATGCTAAATGGGCAGACGGTGATAAGGGGGTACATTATGGGGAAGGCAAATGGACTTGTCACAAAATCAAGTTTAACACGGGACAAGTGAGTCACTAATGTTATATGCAAATGTCGTGTGACGGGATAAAAAATTGAACTTAAATGCTCACGCGATACATGCGAAACACTAGTTTGATGTTTAATTAAGTCCAGCTGATTCAGCAATTTGGTGTAGGGGCCTTGATCATCATCAGGGTCAAGGCTGAGCTGGAGCCTATCCCAATTGACTTTGTGTGTTACCCACCTTTCACCCAAAGTCAGCTGGGATCGGCTCCGGCTCACCTGCGACCCGAGTGTTAATCATCATAATGGGTCAATTGAATCAAGCTTTGGTCCCTCACGCAGGACATGTTCACCATGGTGACCCTGCCACTGGCCAAAAGCGCAAGACAACTATGCCGCAAACACATTTCAAAACCATCATCAGTCATGGTAGAGAATGCTAATGGCCATTTCTTCTTTAGCATAGCCGCAGTTGAGGCACACCCATTTAGAGAATAACGTCATGGTGGGAACAAGGTCCTCTTCCACCTCTAGTAGGGCAGCACACTGATATTGTTTGTAGAAAGCAGTGCAGTGTCACTGACTGGCCTGTAAATTAACCAATTGGCATATAATAATAATAATAATAATAATAATAATAATAATAATTCATTTTTTTAGCGCATTTCAAAACTCTCAAGGTCACCTTACAGTCACAGAGTACGTTTTTCTTTTCTTTTCACACGCGCCAGGGTTCACTCAACCCGGAAGTAACTCAATGAGTTAAACATGTTTGTTTAAATGCATTTGCGTGTGTCGTCTACAGCACAGATTTTCACCTGGAGCGGTGAACTGAGCTTCACTGTAAACCAGTGACAGTGTTTGATATATGATTTCAGAGAGGTGGACAAACAAAAGCTTTCCTCGGCCTCAACGAGGACGAGCCTCGCAGGATCACTATCACAGCCATCAAGCAGGGTTTGTGTGTCAGTGCCCAGCATGAGCACGCCCGTAGCACCAGTGTCACTGTCACCTGCCCTTTTTAAAGCAGTCTCTTGCCAAACAGCCATTGGTCCGAGTTGCCACGGTTACACTTGGTCATCTCTGTTACTGCGACGGTACCCTCAAACCTTTTTATCCCTCTTCGAGCTTCAGGCTCTGGTTCAATTTGTTGAAATGAGCACCATATTTATATTGTTTGTAATGTATTTTATTGGACGGCAGTGAAAATTCCACAGAAAGCAGCCTTGATATACATCTGTCACCCCTCCTGATTATGACCGTGCACCGCATCCTCAGTAATAATTCAACCTCGGTGAAGAGTAAATGCCTTTTTGGCATTTCTATTTTCGAAAAGTGCAAATCACGCTGACGGCAGATGGAGGAAGAAGAAGAAAAAGACAAATGTGAGCGACGAAAAGCTCTGTTTCCTGCAGAGTGTGATAGCTCATTAGAATTCCACACAACAAGCCCAAACAGCAAACATATTCTCCCGCTGTTACAATCCTCTGCTTATGTGCGCGCAATGACTGCGTTCCTGTGTTGACCCAGATTTAGGCAAAAAAAGGACCCAGAAGGGAAGAGGCAAGTCTTCCTGTTGAAAAAGTGGCAAGTTGTCAATATTGATGAGGCATTTTGGAAAAAGGCAGTGATTTGTGACAAAATGTAAACAGGGGAACTAACATTTCACTGTTGGAGATGGGATGGGATGGCTGCACTTGCGAGGGACGGACCGTGTTTGCTGTTTAAAATAAACAAAGGCGGCAGAAAAGAGGAGCCAGACATTTGGTGATAATGAAGGCTTTTAGATTTGGAGCAACTCGCTCGATCGTGCTCAAGACGGACAACATTATTTTGTCATATCGGTTTGTCATCATCGTCTGATATCTACCTCTCCCTCTCTCTTTATCTTTCTCCCCTCTCTCTTTTTTCTCTCCCTCTCTTTTTCTCTCTCTACCTCTACCTCTCTCCCCCTATCTCTTTCTCCCTCTCTCTCTCACTCTCTCTCACCCTCTCTCTCTATCTCTGTCTCTCCCTCTCTCTTCCCCCTCTCTCTCTTTATCTCTTTCCCTCTCTCTTTCTCTTGATCTCCCTCTCTCTCAATCTATCTCTCTCTTTATCTCTCTCCCTCTCTCTCAATCTCTGTCTCTCTTTCTCTCTCTATCTCTGTCTCTCTTTCTCTCTCTCTCTGTCTCTCTTTCTCTCGCTCTCTCTCTCTCTCTCTCTGTCTCTCACTCTCTCTTCCCCCTCTCTCTCTTTATCTCTCTTCCTCTCTCTCATTCTCTCTCTCTTTCTTTCTCTCTCACTCTGTTTCTCCCCCTCTCTATTTCCACCTCTCTCTTTCTCTCTCTCCCTCTCTCACTCGCTCTCACTCTCTTTTCTCTCTTCTCTCTCTCTCTCTCTCTCTCTCTCTCTCTCTCAATGTCCTTATCTATCTCTCTCCCTCTCTCTACCTACCTCTTGCTCCCTCTTCAACATTTCTCTCTTTCTCTCCCTTTCTTTTCTCTCTCTCTCTCTCTCTCTCTCTCTCTCTCTCTCTCTCTCTCTCTCTCTCTCTCTCTCTCTCTCTCTCTCTCTCTCTCTCTCTCTCTCTCTCTCTTTCTCGTTCTCTTTGTCTCTTTCTCTCTGTCTCTCCCTCTCTCTTTCCGTGTTTCTCTCACTCTGTCTCTCTGTCTGTCTCTTTCTGATTCCCCCCCTCTCGTTCTCTCTTCCCCTCTCTCTCTTTCTCTCTCAATCTCTGTCTCTTTCTCTTTCACTCTGTTTATCTCCCTCTCTATTTCCCTCTGTCTCTCCCTCTCTATCTCGCTATCTTTCTCTCTCCCAATGTTCTTAACTCCAAATGCAACTGAGAGGAAGCCACTCACTGCAAAAAATGAGTTTGACACCCTTGTTTGAAGGTGGATCGTGTTCTTTCCAATTTGAATTCTCAAAAAGTTTGTGAATGGCTTCCCGTGACTTTTTCAAGTCACTTGGAGTGTTTCTGTGTGTTCTGCTTAATACACAAAGCATATCTTGCAGTCCACATGTCCCCCTCCTTGCCCCAAACATTTTAAGAGATGAAATCCCAGAATATTTGATGGTGTCCATAAACCTGCGATGGCCCCACTTCATGGTCAGCGCTTGTAAAAGTAGCCCTCAGCCAAAGCTCCTCACCAGCCGCTGCCCTCAATGATCACGGTTCATTTAACAGCGAGACACCTTCCATTGCCGGCGTATTCTGTGGCCAAATCATTTTATCTCCCAAAAATTAACCGCTGTTTTTCCTCATAATGCTGCGGTTCCACATTGGTGGGAAATTACGAGTGGCTCGTATAATTTGGACTTTGTGCTCGTAAGGCTTCAACTTTTTTTTTTTTTTTTACTTTAGTTTGGAGACTTCAGCTTGGAATATTTCTTTTTGCTGTATTCTCATAAAATCTCGCGATGTGAGCTTATTCTTGTAAAAATTGTTTTATTTTTCGTAATACAGGTAACATCCGAGTTACGACCGGGTTCCGTTCCGACAAAACCGTCGTAAGTCAAACGGCCGTAAATCGAAAAGCATTCAAAATGGCTGACGCGAGTATCACGTCATCATAACAAATGACGACAAGCTGGCATCTCCTATACGACAGGTTAGTATACGATGTCAATCTGTTGTTTTTAAGCACCGTTTTCGATTGAATACTATTATATACCAAAATGTTGACAGTTCATTTATAAATCTTATAACTTTCAGTGTCATTTTAATCATTTAATAATTCATATTATCAATCTTTATTACTATGTCGGCGCGCACACATTCTGCTGAGCAAAATCCGCACGGCTTCCCACGCATGCGAGCTGTCAAAAAAAAAACAGCTGTCCAAAAATCACTCTCCTTGCTAACGGAGAAGCCAAAAGTGGTCACCTGCCTCAAAGAGGCAGCGATGCCGACCGTGAGCCCGACGCGGCGTTTGCGTCGCGGCGATCCCACCCGCTCTGCCTCGCCGTCGGTGGACACCCCTCCCTCCCCCCGATTGCTGTGCTGTCATGCTGGTGAAAATTGTCGTCTGTGTTTGTTAAGAAACAGTTATTTTGTATCCTCATTTTGTGCAATGCTGCTCCAGCAAATAAACATCCTACTTGTTCGATACCGTGACGTTCGGATTGACAGCTGTAGGCGGGGCCACGCCTTTCCGGTACGAAAACGGGACGCTGTCAACTTGTATTTATACTTTGTATTACCCTGGACTTTGTCTTTGGTTCCCGGTCCGATCCCCCATCCCCCCATCCCGTAGTCCTTTTGGGATTATTCCGTTTCTGCACCACCGTGTGCGAGTTGCTGGGTATGGGTGGTCGTAACTCGCGCCGGTCGTAAATCGGATGTTACCTGTACTGTCTTTGTGAGGATGGGGGGTGCATCCAAACATTACAGCCCATATCACCATCAGATTGGATTTCTTATTTATTTACTTTGTTGCCCCAGCTGTCGGTCAAAAATATGTAAAATGAGTCCTAAAAATTTTTGCCTCCATTTAACAAATCACACTTGGTTTGTCTATTGCGGTGCAAACGAGGCGGGAGCGAGGGAGCAATGCAATTAGTCCAATAGACCTCACAATGAGCCGCATTGGCGATGTTTGACAACAGGATTAATTTAAGACCCGATGGCCTCGACTTTAAGATAAGAAATCCGCCAGCCTGACCGAAAGCAAAGCATGAGATCGCTATCTTAATTCCCCAGATAAAAAGTATGAAAAAGCAAAATGGAGGCGGGAATTTCTATCGGGACAATAGCCTACACCAAGTGTGTCTTGTGCCCTCGTTTGTCTTCACTTTGTCGGCGCTTTCTCTCCTCCTTTGCGCTGTCATCTCTCTTTTGTTTTCATCAACTTCCCATTTACCACTCCTCTCTTTTCTCACCGCTGGGCCGAGAGCCACGCTCAAGGTGTTCCTGCAGTGCATCCATCTTTCCCTTTGCCATTCTCGCTCTCTGTCCTCTCATTTCCTCGTGGCTCACAGGGCAGCCACGCCAGGTATCTTTATCTGTGTCCGTGGAGGAGGGTAACGGCCCGGTGCCAGCTACTAATGGACTTTTTGGAAAAAACACACATAGCCATACATCACACGGCGTCAGTGAGCCGAGCCAAAGAGGGTGTAGTCTTACGTGCACACAAAAAAAAAGTTTGACAAAGACAAAGGGAAGCAGCATGAGGAAAAAGGAATGCAAATGTGATGGATAATGCGACTCTATTCATCCTTGTTTGGTAAGAATCTAATGGGTCTCACTTGATTTAACCCTTATCATTGTAAGGATAAGCACAAAAGGATAAGCACAAATGCAGTCAATGCAAACTATTAGGGATGGGAAAACACAAAGAATTCTGCAAGCTGTACTTTTGTGTATTTACAAAATTGTGTCCCAAAGCATTGCCTCACAGGAAAGTAGTAATTGGTGTCAAAGAAGCATTAACTGCGAAATTAACTCATTCACTGCCATTCAGGTGCCGATATAGCACTGGTCAGACCTCTGGCAATGTTTTTTCCCTTCCACGAGGGGGCAGGATTTGCCTTTTGTACAGCCACCTAAACTTGCACCTCATATTACTCCAGACCTATATAATTTAGGAATTAACTTTTTTTCTGAATAAAAATAATTTAAGGCTTCTTATGCTACATTGGATGTCTATGTAGTCCTAAAACTCAAATATTCAGTGGTTCCTGCAATTTGAGTGAAAATGGCAAAAACCCTGGCACTGGAGTGGACACATTTGCATATTCTCTGGCAGTCAATGAGTTAAAATATTTTTATGTCTGGAAGGATATTGGGTATGTATTTTTTTATGTATTGTTGTTTATTCGCTTGTTTGTTTTATTTTATTTTTGTACGGATCAAATCACCCATCAGCAATTTATTACTAAGCGTGATGTCAAGTAATCAAGAAGGATCTGGGTTAACGATTGATTGATTGATTGATTGATTGATTGATTGATTGATTGATTGATTGATTGATTGATTGATTGATTGATTGATTGATTGATTGATTGATTGATTGATTGATTGATTGATTGATTGATTGATTGATTGATTGATTGTCAAGGTTTGTTTAGCCGGAATGTCAGTCTATCCATGTCTTATCGGTTCCTCTGTCTGTAAGTATCTTAAGATGATTAGTCAGCCAGACACGTTTTGTGAAATGCAGTAATGGCAAAAAACATGACTGTTGCATCACTTTAGAAGAAGAAAAGCACCTTGCATGTTATTTACTCACTGGTGACGTGTCAGTGATGCCTGTGAGAAGCTTTCAAAGCAGACCTTTTATGAACTGAAAAGACAAAGTTGAAAGTAACTTTGAACAACCGTAAAGGCATTGTACAGTTCAATTTTTGGAGACTCTACCAAGTAACTCACATTTAATGAGGAAGGAGTAATTGATTATATGCCAGGCATGTTCCATTTTATGGACTCCAACATCTTGGTTCCTCACACTCCGTCAATCCCCAAGCTAAATGACGACATCCTTCACAAGGTGCAAAGTGCCGAAACTTTAGCCGAACTAAGTGAAGCTTATTAGGAAAGCAAGAAAATGCCTTCATGCTTGTCATACATGTCAAATAATAATCACGGCAATGAATCCATACGCTGCATGTGTAGGGTAACGCTTCAGTTATAATAGACTCAATTCTCATTTTATGTCTTCTTTTGCTCATGTTCATTGAATTTGTCCTGGTGAAGGGCCACTTCTTATCCAGAGAACAAAATGCGATGAGTGTTGAACATTTGCTTGGGCGTTTGCTCCTCGACCTACAGCCTCCAATGGCAGATTTGCATTATTTATTTTGTTCAGTGATAGAATCCAGGTCGGGACCCTTGGCGTCGTCTTGAAGATATCGCGCCAATAACTCCTGCAGATGTCCCTGATTCATTTCATTGAATTTACACGGACGTGGGAGCCGTAATAAATAAATCAATAAACTAAAAAAAAAAAAAAATAACTAAATCAGAGTACAGCTTTACTTACCCGGAGCCTGACACAAAGTCACATATCAATGCTCGACATTCTTGTTTTTTTTCGCAAGCAGACATTTAATAGCAGATTAAAAAAACTTGATGTGATTGGTTTAAAAGATTTATGATGACCTCAAATTCATTTTCATAGTTTTGAGTATTTTTCATGGTGTCATTTATAAAATTGTTGATTTCCTGTTCAAATTAAGTGATTCCCTGCCAGTCGTGCAAAAATGTGTCCACTCCAGTGCCAGTGTTTTTGTCATTTTCACTCAAATTGGACCCACAAAATATTGAGTTTTAGGACTAAATAAACATTCAATGCAGTGTGAGAAAACTTAGGCTTTCTACTTTCATCAAAAAAAAAGTTAATTCCTAAATGATATGGGTCTGGAGTTATATGAGCTTGAAATTGGGGCGGCTGTCATTTGCTTATTTTAAGGTCAATGGAGAAACATCACCATCATTCTCAAGCATTTTCTGTCCTCAGACGTCTTCATTCATTTTCTTTTGTCATTTTCACTCAAATTGCAGGACCAACATAATAATCAGTTTTAAGACATAAACATTCAATACGTTTCATTAGAAAAAAAGAGTTAAAAATAATAATAATAATACATTTCATTTTAAGCGACTTTCAAACCTCTCAAGGACACTTTACAGTCATAGATAGAATACAAGTCATTATACAATACAATAAATAAAATGTGATTATAAATAGAAACAAGAGAAAGAGCTACACCGAAAATGCAATTTTAAATAGGTGGGTTTTGAGATGTGATTTAAATCGATTGAATTTGATGGGAAGAGAATCGATGTTACGAATGTTGGGAGGAAGTGAATTCCAGAGTTTGGGGGCAGAGCAGCTTAAAGCTCTGTCCCCCATCATACTGAGACGGGCAGGAAGGGCACACAGAGGTGGAGTGAGGAAGATGATCTGAAATTGAAGGAGGTCAGATAGGTATGGGGGGCAAGGTTAATTCTTAAGTTATATGTGTCTGAAGTTGTCTGAGTTTGAAATGGGGGTGGTTGTACAAAATTCAATACAGTACATACATGTTGATTTGTATAGCGCTTTAACAACAGCTGAAGCTTGAACAGAGCGCTAACATGGACAAAACGGCAAATGCTGCTCCCTCGTGGTAGGGAAAAACATTGCCTGAGGTCTGACCAGCGCTTTATCGGCACCCCCGAAAGAAAAAAAAAAACCCTTGCGCGAATCTTGCAAAAATAACATAGTCAGCACAGTACCATCTATTGGTTGGGTTACTGTACTACAACTCAGGATAATATTGAGAAGTAGCTTTTGTCTCTCACAGAATCTCCATAATCTGCTTGTAATTTGAATCCGCAAAGATAAAATAGATATAAAATTTGAATAGCTGAGTTTTTCAGCAAATAGATCGGAATGAGTCGCACAGAAAAAGAAAATCTGAAAAGGCACATTTGTTCAGGCTGAATTGTGGATATGAAGGGGATTACTGTCGAAGATTCTTGATGACAAATGTCGTGTGTAGTCATGGTTATCTATGAGGGTGTGCAATAAATTGCTTTTTGAAAAGATTATTTGGCAGCATTGTTTGCGTTCTATTGAGTGTCATTCCGGCATCCCCTTGAGAAACGTGAATTCTTAAAGTTCACTCCTAAATTGGAAGACACATTTCACAGAGAGAAGTCGTGACCTTTGAAACACAGGCACGCGTCCCAACTGGATCACAAACAACATCAAAGTGCTTCCAAATCAGCTCGCTGAGCCTCTTATTGGTCCATTTGGCCTCAACCAGTCAATGCAGTCCAAGTTGATTTGCATTTTCATTACCCCTCAATGCAAGGAGGCACGCCAACATCACGCCCAAGCCAAAACTCTGTGCGTTCCACCTTGGCCGTTTCACTAACGACCTTTAATAAAAAAAAATGAGAGAGAACGTGATGCAGGTGAAGAGAAAGAAATACGTCTTTGTCTGTCAAATGCACTTTAGTAACCTGGACTGTGTGTGGATTTCCGATATGGGCTTTCTATTTTATGATTTAATGTTTTGCTTTCTGATGTCTGATGTTATCACTGGCGGCGCAAGATGAGCAATCCATCAAAGACACACCTTCAAATCTCAAGTCGAGAAACTGATATGGGATTATATTTGGTGGTGGAGGGGGTCCTTATTTTGAAAGCATAGTGTTTTTTTAAGATGTTTTAGGACAGGAAATGATTGGATTGGATTGGATTTGCCCTTATTAGTCTCGCAGTGGAGAAATTTACATTTCACAGCAGCAAAGTTATGAAAGAAATGAAAGTAGAAAAGCAAAACACATAATTATTACATTACAGAATTACATTATTGAGAATAATGGTGATGTTTCGCCATTGACCTTGCAATAAGAAATAACAAGCAAAGTAGATGACTGCACTCGAAACCAGGATGGGGATTTTCCCCAAAACTTCCAGTTTAGGATTGTATCAGGAAATTTACCGTCATTCCTCTGCCTATGGGAAAGGAGAACCACATTTGTAGATGGACTTCTGGATGAACCCATTTCCCCTTTTCCATGTTAGCGCTTTGTTACAGCTTCAGCTGTTGTTAAATTGCCATATAAACCAATATGTATGTATTGCATTGTATTGTGGACAGCTGCCCTCATTTCAAGCTCATATAACTCCAGATCTATATAATTTAGGAATTAACTCTCTTTTCCTGATGAAAGAAGAGTCTAAGATTTCTTACGCTGTACTGAATGTTTATGTCGTCCGAAAACTAAATATTCTGTGGGTCCTGGAATTCGAGTGACAATGACAAAAACCCTGGCACTGGAGTGGACACATTTATGCACATGTCTGGCAGTGAATTAGTTAAAAGTAACCGTAACTCAGAATTAATCATGGAACGAGGATCCATGAACAGGCTTTTCGAGACCAGCTCAGAACGTCTCTGCAATGTTCACACAATGCAGAATTCTGGTGCTGTTGTGTGACAGGTGTGTCATTGAAGCTAGTCACTGACCATGTGACGAGGGCGAGTGGACTTTGCAAATGAAACGCTTCCTCGCCACTTGTGTCAGGTCCTAATACGCCGTGTGTGTGCGTGTTGGAGGAAAAGGGGTGTTGTGTGAGGTCTCGTAGAGGTCATGACTCATTGACGCGTTCAAGAAACGATGTGTGTGGAACATTGCACCACATCAATGTTTTATTCCACCCGCGAAGCCTTAAGCTACAGCTAACAGCCCTCTCTTTTATTTCTGCAGGGCTTTAAAAAGCCCGCATGGGTGGATATTATGGATTCAAAGTCGAGGAAGCAGAAGAAGAAGAGAAAAAAAAACTTTATGAGTCCCTCAAGGCGAGATGAATTGTTTTCCACGCTCTTATTGACTACACAAGGGCCAACAAAAACAAACTTTACAGAATGTATTCCACTGGAGAAATTGCGGGTGCTGCGCAAGAAAATAAGCGTCGCTCCCCGCAGTTGAGGGTGCATTACCTTGCCAAAAGGCACGTGTGAAGTGAGTCATTCCCATAAATGTCGACTGTCTCAAAGCGCTAAAAATGTGTGAGACTTCCTTTTACAGGCGGAAAAAAAATGACAATAAACACACACACACACACCAGAGACCAATTTACAGACACTCTCCAATTTACGAACATTCGATTTACAAATAATGGTACATACAAGTCGACATTTTAATTCACTGCTCATCTTTTTGACACTCAGCAAAAACTGCAAGAGCCTCTCCATCCCCCCATCACCGCAACACCCTCCACCCCAGTTTCTTTCAGCCCGCTGTCATTTTCTCTGAAATGTCGAGCGACTCTATAATCTGCAATAACCTTGAAGTAGCTCACTGGTGTTTGGAGCAAAGAGGTGACAGACATAGTTGACTTTTGCATTTTTTGGATGTAGACAGCGTATGTGACTGACGAAGAGCGTGGAGTTAGTGGACAGAACCGTAGAGGGGAGGGGGTTGAGCGGGGTCATGTACGTTGAATAGGATTGATGGTTGAACAGATTGACAGAACCGCCTCATCACCATGGGCCACTCTCCAACTATATTATATCAAACTGGGAAAAACAGATCAAATGTTTCCACTCTCCACACAGATTTTTTTCAATATACAGACGCCCCCCTACTTACGAATATTCGAGTTCTATAGGTTCGTTAGTTGACTGATTGGTTTATTGATGAGCGTTGGGGTCTCGTATAGCCCGAGAACAGAATACAAACGAGGACGATGTTCAAGACCCTTAAACGCACACTCTCACACTCCGGCGCAACTGAATCAATTAAGATATCCAATGCAAATTCAAATGTTGCCGTTTGATCTCTGTGGAAGCAAGCACACATAAATAGAGAAGTACAATTGAACAAAAGGTAAAAGAAAAGAAATTTGAAAACTAATGATTTTTCTTGCCGCATCCCATTCAGGATGGCATCTTGGTTCTGGCTCACTGATCCATGGCGGATGATCCGTCTCCCACATCTGTCTCCAATTACACCTCACTTCCAGTCTCAAGTTTCTCAGCGGTTTAACTGTGGCCTGAACAAACATTTGCAGATGGTTTGACAATAGACACTGTCTTGACGTATTTCTATTTTTCTTACTTTTACATACTTCCTGAAGGAACAGTAAAGGCCTATCAAGGTAACAACAAAGCCAGTTAAAAGGGAAAAAAGACTAAAAAGCAATGAAGACATTCTTAGAATGCAAATTAGTTTTTTTACCCTTTTCAGGGAGAGCAGCGACTACAGTGGACAGCTTCTCATGTTGTTGGGTTACAGCTCGGGTGTCAAACTCATTTTTTTTCCGCGCTATATTGGAGTTAAATTTTCTTCTCGAGGGCCGTCGTGAATTTGGGGAAACCATTAGAGTGTTTCATATCATCTGCATATGCCATAAAGACTGCACAACAAATTAACACCTTCACTGCCATTTACGAATTTATTTGGCAATTAAAAAAATGACTTAGAGCGCAGTTCCCGAATTAGTTCAGATTTGTTTTTTTCTTGCTTGGGTGCCAATAAAGCACTGACCAGACTTCTGGCAGTGTTTTTCCCTCCCACAATGGGGGAGTATTTCATTTTTTCCCCATGTTAGCGCTTTGTTCCAGCTTAAGCTGTTGTTAAAGCACTATATAAACCAACATGTATATATTGCATTTTATTTTGGACAGCCGCCCTCATTTCAAGCTCATAAAACCCCAGGCCCATATAATCTAGGAATTAACTTGTATTTTTCTGATAAAAGAAGAGAGTTTAATGTTTCTTACGCTGCATTGCATGTTTATGTAGTCCTAAAACTCAATATTCTGTGGTTCCTGAAATTCAAGTCATTTTTGCACATCTGACAGTGAATGAGTTAATGTATAAGTAGTTTTCAAATTTGAAGTAAAAAATGATTGTTATTGTGGTTTACATGGGACAATTTTACATTTTAGATCGGACTTTAGCAAGCACTATGGCACTTGACATGCTTGATTTGCTTTCCTGGGCCGAATAAAATGATGTGGTGGTCCAGATTTGGCCCGGGCCTTGTCTTTGACATCTGTGGGTTACATGAGTCAGGAAAGGCTTAAAACAAGTGTTCAGCTTTCATAATATCTCTTTCAAGTATGGCTTGTGGAGAATTAGGGACTTAAGTGAAATATTTTCTTTCAGTTCTTTGCGCAGTATACCACTCTGTAATGCTCACTACTGTCCTCTTCAGCATTGAAGTAAGATATCACGGCAACTGACAATAACAGCTAGGGAGATTGACAGGGGTGGAATCTGATACTATTTGTGCATTTTAATCCTTGAAATTGAGTGCCACCTGCCTTCTAGTGCACATGCGGAGCTCAATATGAGTGTCAGACAATATTCTCACATACAGTGTATAGGGGTCTACATCGGAAAAGTCACAAATAAACAAGATACCGAGACAGGTCCGCTTGTGGAAAAAAATGATTGACAGCAAAAACACAAAATTGATCTCCAGGCACGGTAGGTCTGACAATCACGAAGGGACATACTCTTCATCTGCTGAAGCTTGATTCATTTTTCTTGTCCCTAATGTAAGTTTCATTCAAATGCCTGCACATTATTCTTGAAGCATGATGGAATATTCAACTCGGGATTGTCACGGTTTGCAAGGTGGTGATGGCGGGTGCGGATCCCAAAAAGCAGGCAGGAGGGAGCAAGAGGTTGTGTTTGATAAATTGATTTAAAATAAAGTCAGCAGGAACAAAATCTAAAACATCAAAATCATCTGAACAGAAAAAAATACAAAGTATCAAAACAAAACCAAGATTAAAAGTCCGCCTAGGTTAAACAAACATATGCCCTGCACACAACAGCATACAATGTGTTCAACAGCATACAATGACATTTAACAATTTAACCGACACCGAATGGTCATGCCTTTTGAGTGTCACTGATTTGAAACGACCAGCACCTGTGCAGGTGCAGGCGGGGCCGACAGCGCCCCCCGTTCGTCGCCAACCAGATCATGGAATGAATCTGTACTCTCTTGATTTGTTAATGAATGAGAATTAAAGCAGCAAAAGTGTCACTCAATGCTTCCAAACGGGCAATATTTGTGAAATATGTCAAAAGGTCCATTGTCTTACCATAGCCTGGCTATGAATGAGTTAAATGAGGATCAAGCAAAAGCAGTAGCAGAGTCAGCGGGATGCAACCGAGATGAGGTGAGGAAGATGCTTGGAGCTGGGGAAAAAAAGAGGTTTGATCTTACACTGTGTGCTTTTGGATCCGAAACAGTCACTTTGAGATTTGGGAGATAGGGCATTGTTGGAAAAAAAACAAATCAGCAGACGTTGCAATTACTGTATTTGTGAGCAAGACCGCAGTTGTGTATGTTTGTGTCTCTGTATGTGTGGCCCAAGATGTGATGATCTCAAGATGTGAGTGTATCTCCGGGGCAGTTGCTCTTTTCTTTTACTCCGCAAGAGTCTCATGACTACTTTGCTCTTGTTTCTATGAATCACATGAATCAAAGCTCGAGAGGAGTGATGCAAAATGACAGGCAACCAGGGACTAAATCAAAGTGACGAGATACATGTTAACTTTTTACTGGTGCTCACGAATATATTTGAAAAGTCACTACTTTTAACTTTTTTAATCGGTATGATGCAGTAATATTTTTTTTAATCAACAATTTCAGTTTGTACGCTGCAAATTATATAAATGTGCCATATAATTGTAAACTGGGGTTTCTTTTTATTTCTGTGCCATGGTATAATGCAACAGCAATCAAGGACTGCAGCAGCAATAATCCAGACTCATAATCATGGGATGTTTTTTTATCATAATAATATTAATACATTGCATTTATAAGTGCTTTTCAAAAGTCTCAAGGTCGCATTACAGTCACAGGATAGGTTTGTCTGTGGGTGAGCAGCGGCAGCCACACGCGATAACGTTCACTCAAGCCGTAGATAGAAAGCTAGATAATAGATAGCTAATAATAATAATAATAATACATTACATTTTAAGCGCCTTTCAAAGCTCTCAAGGACACTACAGTCACAGGCAAGCATAGGTATGATAACAAATAAAATATAATCACAAATAGAATGCAAAAAAATAAAATACAATTATAAATAGAAACAAGAGAAAGAGCTACAAAGAAAATGCAATTTTAAATAAGTGGGTTTTGAGATGGGATTTGAAGGTGGGAAGAGAATCGATGTTACGAATGTTAGGAGGAAGTGAGTTCCAAAGTTTGGGAGCAGAGCAGCTGAAGGCTCTGTCACCCATCGTGCTGAGACGGGCATTGGGGGGGGGGGCATACGGAGGCGGGGGGAGGAAGAGGATCTGAGGGAACGAGAGGGAATAGAAATTTGAAGAAGGTCAGATAGGCATGGGGGGGGGCAAGGTTATGGATAGCTTTAAATGTATAAAGAAGAATTTTAAAGTTTATTCTATATATGTCCGGGAGCCAGTGGAGCGCTTTGAGGACGGGGGTGATGTGGTGAAAGGATGAGGTTCTGGTGATGATCCGAGCTGAAGAATTCTGGACGAGTTGAAGTTTGTGGAGAAGTTTCTGAGGAACGCCAAAGAGAAGTGAATTGCAATAGTCAATCCGGGAGGTGACAAGACTATGAACCAGGATGGTAATGGTGTGAGGGGTGAGAGACGGGCGAAGACGATAGATAGATAGATAGATAGATAGATAGATAGATAGATAGATAGATAGATAGATAGATAGATAGATAGATAGATAGATAGATAGATAGATAGATAGATAGATAGATAGATAGATAGATAGATAGATAGATAGATAGATAGATAGATAGATAGATAGATAGATAGATAGATAGATAGATAGATAGATAGCTTGCTTCATTAACTTATCTCAAAAAACATCAGAGTGACAAACAATACACCCAGTATTTAAACAAGAGATAACAGGAACTCATTTTTTCTGCTTCGTAGGTACAGGGGATCAAAATTAACATTGTCGCAAGTGATCGAAATACAGTGAGACCTCAGCTTACGAACTTAATTGGTTCCCAGACAGAGTCTGTAAGCCCAAAAGTGTGTATCACAAAAAAAATTCCCATAGGAAACCATTAAAATGGGAATAATCCCTTCCAAGGTTCCCATAAAATATAACTAACTAAATAAGCCTTAAAACTACACACAACATACCTCATTCTATGTATAATAAATGTGCTGTTGTATTGTAATGAAAGAAATACACTGCACTGTATAATAAAGTCACTTTATTTACATTTGTGATGGTAATTGATGGCTTGATGGAATGGTCAAAGTCAAAGTCAGCTTTATTGTCAAATATGCTAATATGCATGACATACAGCACAGATGAAATTACTGTCCTCTCGGACCCAGCATGCAAGGCACTTATAATTACTTACTCGATCAAACATAAACATGAAAACGCCAATTTGCCAGGAGAGGGAAGCTGCTGCGTGTTCACGCGCCGCTATCTTGGGGATTTTTATTTTTTTTTTAAAATAACAAATATGACAACACAAAGACACAGAGTCATTCATTCTTCAGGACTTGCTGTACCCTCTTTGTGATGACATGAAGCAGTTCTAGTTGAAAGAGGAGATGATCAAAGCATCCATGTCAGCAGTGGATCAGGGACGTCATGGTGGAAATTGTACGTCTACTACAAGCTAAATGTTGAAAGCAAACAGGAAGCTGTAGCATCCATTGACGAAGACATTGTCTCACATCTCCTGTCCCACATAAATCCGCTTAAATTCCAAGCCGCGACAGTTCCACATGCTCCTCAAGCCATGCATCCATCCAACCGCAGACTGTCCAACAGCACTGACTTTTCCACTGAACAAAGCGGGGCTGTGAAGATGCTGCCCATTACAAGCGCAAAAAAAGCACAATGGCCCCAGAGCTGTCCAGTGTTGGAGGTCCGAGGTCAAAGGGAATTGCTGTTTGGAAAGAGAGTCACATTCCATAAGGACTGTAATTAAAGAAATGAACTGTGCTATGAAATAAAGTCGGTTTATTTACCTTTATTATGGTCATTGATGGCTTGATGGAATGGTGTTGGAGGTTGAAGGTCAGAGGGAATTGCTGTTTGGAAAGAGGCACATTACATGAGGACTGTAATTAAAGAAATAAACTGTGCTGTAAAATAAAGTTGTATTTATCTTTTTGATGGTCGTTGATGGCTTATGGACGGAGAGTCACCTTGAAGTCCAAGATGGCGCCCGAGTAGGCAGCCTCAGCAAGTGCTCTCACGAGCCTTGCTTTTTTTTGGTTGTTTTTGTCTAGTTTTGTGTTTTGTGTGTTGTTGTGCGTCGTGTGGAACGGATACAGATTGTTTTTCAGCATTTTCGACCACGACATTCATCAAGGAGGAGACTGTGCTGAGCGGTTGCGCCTTTTCGGCAGCATGAATATGCCAGTACTGTTTTTGAATGTGAGGAATGTCGGAGCCATTCGACTGCCATCGCTGGACACCAAAGGGGCCAATGTGCTTTTTTGCGCCTGTAATGGGCAGCATCTTCACAGCCCCGCTTTGTTTAGCGGAAGGGTCAGTGCTGTTGGACAGTCTGCGGCTGGATGGATGCATGGCTTGAGGAACCCGCGATAAGAAGAAAGGAGCATCAGCGCAGAGCGCCGATGCGTATGTGGAACTGTTGCGGCTTGGAATTGAAGCAGATTAATGTGGAACAGGAGATGTGAGACAATCTCTTTTCGTCAATGGATGCTACAGCTGCGTGTTTGCTTTCAACATTTAGCTTGGAGTCGACGTGCACATTCCACCATGATGTCCCTGATCCACTGGTGGAAAGACGCTTTGATCATCTCCTCTTTCATCTAGAACTGCTTCATATCATCACAAAGAGGGTACAGCAAGTCCTGAAGAATAATGTCTCTCCGTGTCTTTGATTTGTCATATTGGCTCTATGCTGTCATATTATTTGTTATTTAGTTTTTTTTTTTTTGTTCTTTTGACTTCAAGACGGCGCCGCGAGAGAGGCTGCCTTTCCAGCAGCTCATGCATTTTGTTTTTCTACTTTCATTCCTTTCATCACTTTGCTGCTGTGAAATGTAAATTTCTCCACTGTGAGACTAATAAAGGCAAATCCCATCCCGTCCGTAAGGACTGTTGGTAACTTAAGCTCTGGTGTGGCTTCACTTCTTTGCTTCTTTGGAGACTCCTCATCATTTTTGCTGATTAAAAACCTCTTAATTGACACCTGTTGCTTCCTGACTTGTAAGGTCTTACGAAGCTGAGGCATCACATTATCGTTCATCATGTTAATGATTGTTATAGCCACAGTCTTTTCGGGATGGAACTGTTCGGTAAAAGCCTGCACATCATTCCACTTTGCCAACATTGACATGATGAGCTCACTTGATGCTGCAGCCATCTCCTCCTCAGATGTTCTTGAACCATCCGTTGCTGGCTTTAAAATCCTCAATAAGCGCCAAACTTCCAGCTTGGCGCATGGCGATATCGGCGTGAATTAGCCGTGCTTTCCCACATATAATTGCTTTACTCACGCTGTCACCGGATAACTTCTTTTCGTTAATCCAAATTAACAGAAGTTTTTCAACTTCTTCGATTGCCCGAGACCGTCGCTTTGAGAGAACGGAAACACCTTTTGCAACAGACGCACCTTTAATAGCTCACACAAACACTAAATCACACAAACGCACACCTTGTTCGTGTTTTTCAATTATCTCCTTCTTCTCAGCGATGGTGATTTTATTGTGTGTCTTCTTCGGCTGAACACGAACCTGTGGTGGGGTTTTTTTTCCGGTCCCATAACAGTAAAAATAGCAGCAAAAAGCTCCAGGGAGGCGATCGACGTGTGCATTCAATGAGAGGGGTTGTGGAAAGGTGGCCCGGCTGGAGCGCTGTTCGGTCGTGTGCTTCCGCCGAAGATCCGAAGATCACTCTGCCAGATCCGAAGGTCGTGTGCTTTGGTGTTCTTCCTCCGAAGATTACTCCGCCAGCCGTGGTGGGTGTGTATCGTGAAAAGTAGTGCATATTTCAAGGTTTAATTTTCATAAATTTGACGTTCGTAAGACAAAAAGTTCGTAAGATAAGGTGTTCGTAAGCTGAGGTCTCACTGTAGTGACACAAGTGACGCACCAACACGCTTTCATTTTTTTTCTTATAATTGTTGTAATTGTAAAATGCGAAAACAAGTCTGATGCAACAATTAGGATTCATATGCAGATCCGTTGTCGGGCTGCCGGGTGCCATGTTTGGTGCGCTTTAAGGTAGTTTTGAGAAAGTTTACCTCGACTCAACTCTAGACATGCTACAGAGTCAACACTTTTAGCAGTTCACTTGAGGCAAAAGTCAACTTGGTTCTTATGCCCACGCAATAAAAGCGCTAAAAGCTCCCAAGATTCTAGTAAGTGCAACAGTATGGCCTTACACAAATACAAATTTGGCCATTCATTTGATTAAAATTGTTGCTGTATACTCAAGGCATGGTTTAAAAATCTGAAATGTTTGCACCCAAAACACTTAATGAGAGCACATTCTGTGTTCATCTTCATAAAAGTTATTTTTAAGGTGTTTTTGTTTGATTGAAGTGGGATTAACACAACTTCAGAGTCCAGTTCCATTGCTTATTACATTTCAAAATGTTTTGAACAGATGCATGTTCTATGTCTATGGACTACTTATATTAACATTCAGGTTTGGGGTTAAGCAAGGTACACGCATACGGATTTTTAAAGTCATCATCATCTTTTGACATCTTTGACCCCCAAATCAAATGTATATTGTAGTTCTAGGGCTGACCTAGGGGCAGCATTTTTTTAACCACAGTGCTTCCAGACTGAGTAAATTCACATTTGTTGTCGTAAAAGAAGAAATGTAGGCCATTTGGCTAACTGTTAGCTTAGCCCTTCTCTGTTTGTCTTTATTGTGATGACTGATTTAAGAGACATATTACAGAAAAACACAACAGAACCAGTCGCTGCTCTGTTTGTTTCTTGCAGCGACAATGGCATGTTTTTTTTGTTTGTTTGTTTGTTTGTTTAAGCTCTCTTGTATAGTTAGCTGGTATTTATCCAAGTTGTAAACACTGCACAGCACTTCCTTATGTCACACCTTTTTTTTCTGTACAGGCAGTAGGACCTCAGCTTTTCTGTCAATAAATAAATAAATAAATAAATAAATAAATGATATAAGGAAACACTTTTAAGGTGATGTGAGTGTTCACACATGATGTGACTGCCTCACCCAAAATGGGTTCGTCTCAGCAGCCGTCCAAAATGTGTTTGGCATAACTCCGTTACCCCCGCACTCAGTGGCATTGTTTTAAATTCAGACTTTATTTAGGGGGGGTAATATGGTGGTCCAAGTCAAATTTGTATGAGTCATGAGTCATTGGAATTCAGAGTTCCACTCTATCTACTAAAATGCTGGAAAGGAGTATGTCCCCACTTTAGTTCCATGTTAGATTTCCTACTGAGGAACCCAAAATTAATCTTCATCATACCTTAATTATAACCTAGCTCAGTCATCCACACAAACGTGCCAACATGCTAACGAGATACTTAATCCATCTGAAGTGGCCTCAGTCAAGAGGTGCGCCATGTAGCAGGTGGTGGCATAATAACTAGGATGTTGTTTATTCAGTCTGCAAGCAACTACAGGTGTTTAGCAATTTTTATTTGAAGCACTTTGTGGCGTGATGTCAACTAAGCAGCAGGCTAGCGAATTTGCATGCCAACCATTTAACCTGAATAATGACTCCATGGGAAAATGGCCTGACATTTCCTTCCTGCGGTCACCAACACCACTAATGCTATGTTTTCAAGATTCAAGGACATGAGCTTCCCCCATCTGTTGTTGTTCAGATCATAAAAGAAGTACCCGTAGAGATGTTGGCAAGAGAATTACGAAGTTTATTCATAAAAAAAACGTGAGTTCATTTCAGAAGCATCACAATGAATGTTGCTACCTTGCTGCTTTTTAATGGACCCAATGAAAATACTCTTTTATTCTCAAGTCTGTTTCTGGAAATTTGTGATCTATTAAAAAAAAGCTAGAAAAAAATTACTCAATTGAGGACAGACCCACGGCAAGGTGGAAAGATTGTGGTCTGTATACAAATGGCAAAAAAACATGATAAACCAATTTTATGATTTTTTTTACATTTCTTTCTCATTTTTTTCATTGATAATATGTACAGTTTAAAACAGAGCAACCAAGAACTATATAACGAAATTGGGACAGGTGCTATTTAATATTGTAATTTCTCTACGACTCTTCATCAAAATGTATTCCTGATTATTTATTCATTGTTAGTTATCAGACCTCATCATATTTCTATTATGGAATGAAAACTCCCTTCATACTCAATTTTAACTCATTTACTGCCAGACATGCAAAATTATGTCTTTTGAAGCCTTTCATGCACCCTGTAACCCACAGGTGTCAAAGTCAAGGCCCGGGGGCCAAATCTGGCCTGCCACATGATATTATTTGGCCCACAAAAGCAAATCATTATTTTTTACTTCAAATTTAAAAACCACTGAATAATTAACTCATTCCCTGCCAGACGATCGAATTGCAGGACCCATAGAATATTGAGTTTTTGGATGACATAAACATTCAATGCAGAATAAGAAACTTTAGACTCTATTTTTTCATCAGAAAAAAATGAGTTAATTCCTAAATTATATGGGTCTGAAATTATATGATCTTGAAATGAGGGTGGCTGTCCAAAACACAATGCAATACATACATATTGGTTTATATCGCGCTTTATCAACAGCTTAAGATGCAACAAAGCACTAACATGGAAAAAAGGGAAATGCTGCTCCCCCCCACTCCAAGGAAGGGAAAAACATTGCCAGAGGTCTAACCAGCACTTTATCGGTACACCCGCAAGAAAAATCAAAACCTGAACAAATTTGTTAATGGCACTCCACTTCATATTTTCAATTCCCGATTAAATTACTGATTACTGTCGTTTTGGCTCTATGCATGTTGTTCGCTAATATCGCTATTGTTTGCATTACTTTATGTATCTATAGTCAGTGCATACAAAGCCACACAAAGCTTTTCCGACTTTCTCTGTGGGAATCTTAACTATGAAGCACCCAATCTCTTTTCTTTCCTAATTGCAAAATAATACTGAAAATACTGAAATAATCTTTAAGAATTCAAAACTAAAATTAAAAGAATCAAGTTTGCCTGAATGGCTGTAAAGGGTTGAATGGAGTGACATGCTGAAGCCCTGCTTTGAATTACACACACACACGCACACACACACACACACACACACACACACACACACACACACACACACACACACACACACACACACACACACACATATCCTCAATCCAAAAAACACACGTGTCTATTTCACAAGATTACAGACTGTGAAATTATCCAATCAGAGGTGCCTGTCGGTTCGCAGATATCAGTCTGCACACGTAGGCCAAATGAGGTGAAAGTCAGAGAGCCTTTGAAAATGTCATACAGTGCCATTAAACTTTATGACACACCCAGTGAAAATAAAGGTGTTTGGAGGAATAGTATCCAAGTGTCACCGCTGAGTTGTCGGTTTCTCTACTTTTTTTATTTCTCTGCATAACCATGAGGTTGTGTTTAATGTTATCACGAGGCCTTGCGAACAACTACCTCGGCTCTCGGCGAACAGATGCCGATCATGAATTATAACACGCGAACAGCCTTGTTGCCCTTAGCATCGAATAACATCTCGACAAAAGATATAAGAAAGTAGAACTGGTTGTCTTGCCTACTTTGTCCTACGCTGGAGGCAGATTTTGTTGGTCGAAAGATTCAACCGTCGAGGCACCACTTTACACGTACCCCACGAGGGGGGAATAAAATCAGCACAGGAAGCCAATAACACTCGTGCATTTAGAGTGGAGAGGGAACGATACGCAGTGAAGTTGTTTTTCCATTTAAATTTGCTATCTCAGAACAGAAACTTGTTGTGGTACACTTATGAAATATTGTCTGTGATGAATTAGTCCTCGGTGGCCGTCTGGAATGGTTGTGCAGCCCTGCCGATCCATCTGATCCACACAAATATTTCAATCAGTCACTCACAAAAGATGTCCCATGTTTTGACATTTTTTATAACGCCGTTCACATTTTATTTCAGGTGAAGTATGGCCGTTTTGGCTTTGTGTGGGACGCGGCGGTGCTGGAGTACACCACCAACAACGACGAGGATTGTTCATTCTACACGGTGGGCAGCAGTGCGCCGGACCGCGGCTACGGCATCGCCATGCAGCACGGCAGTCCCTACAGAGACATTTTCTCTCAGAGGTAGGCGCCACTCCCTCGAGGCAATCGCTCGGTGGCATCATCGTTTCTTCTTGAAAGACACAATTGACATGCAAATTGGTGTCATTCTACATCACAACTGCAGGTGGCCGCTCCCGTTGCTCACTTGTATTGTAAAAAATGAATAACTTTCCCAGGATGAATCCTTATACTTAGTTTCTCCTGGCCGAAAGGTCAAACAGGTTTTCCATTAGTACTTTTAAATTCCCTTTGAGAAAATAGAAAATATCCACTCTGATAAAATGCTGCCTTTGGGGATGCTTGACAATTATCTCCTGAAACCAGCCGGCTAACAAAAGCCGAAAAAATAGTATATTCTGTATATCTTTCAGGAGGCAGAATGCGCTCTCTCACCCTGTGAGAAGCTATGCTGCTTAGCATTAACACCAGTTCTTTCTTCATCCATGATAACTCATTCACTGCATGACGATGTGCAAAAACGTGTCCACTCCATTGACGGGGTTTTTATCATTTTTCACTCAAATTGTAGGACCCACAGAATATAGAATTTTTGGACTACATAAACATTCAATTCAGCGTAAGAAACCTTAGACTCTCTTCTTCCATCAAAGAAAAAGTTAATTCCTAAGTGATATGGGTCTGGAGTTATCTCAGCTTGAAATGGGGGCGGTGTAGCCTTCATCATCTGACAACTCATTCTTTTTAAAGACAAAGCTGCAGTTCTGGGGATTGTGTCAGTCATCACTTGTCATTCCCCTTCATATATAATGCATGTACACAACTATGCAATATCAGGACAACAACAAGGAAAAATAAAGACTTTTTTTTCAAGCACACGTCTTTCTACCCATTAAATGTTTCTCTCTGTTGATGTGCTGACTGTGAGTGATCCATCTCAATAATCTATATAATATGTTCGAGGGTATAGCACAAGGATCACTCCTGGGTCCACATGAGATTAGTAATAATTCTGGCAGTAAATATATAATCATGTTGCCCAGTGTTCATATCAGTACTTCAGTCATGTATTTAATGACGGTGTTCATTTTCTTTGATAAATTTCCCTATGATCCAGGAACACGTGTTCAGGGACAGCAAATGAGACAGGGACTCTCGAGTGCTCTCTGCTGGGCGTACTCTGCATGTGACGAGTAAAAAAACTAATAATAAAAATGTTAAAAAATGAACAAAAATGATTAGATGAAATACCAAGGAGTTTTATTGCCCATGTTTTCCATGTATTTTATTTTTTGAGCGAATTATCCGTTTGGGATGTGTAGATTTAATTACCATCTTGAAGTCTCCAGTGATCCCTTCCATTCACCTTGAACTGTGTTTGGTGCCAGTAAATTCACAACTTGTTAATTCTTGAAGGATTTTGAGATGTATTGGTTTGTTAAAAACATTAGACATCCAGTTCTGACACCAGACGGCTAAATTTATATTGGGGCTTTCATAACATATTAACCCTATTCACTGCCAGAAGAGGTGCAAAAATGTGTCCACTCCAGTGGCAGGGTTTCTGTCATTGTCACTCAAATTGCAGGACCCACACAATATTGAGTTTTAGGACTATATAAACATTCAATTCAGTGTAAGAAACCTTAGACTCTCTTCTTTCGTTGGAAAAAAAATAGGTAATTCCTAAATTATATGGGTCTGGAGTTATATGATCTTGACATGAGAGCGGCTGTACAAAATACAATACAATATATACATATTAATGTATGTCAGAAATCAGAAACCCTTTATTGGACTGACAATTGGGACTTGCATTTTTTTTTTATTATTTATCCACTCATTCACTGCCAGATGATATGCAAAAATGTCTGCACTCCAGTGCCAGGGTTTTTTAACCCTAACCCTAACCCTAAACCCTAAACCCTAAACCCTAACCCTAACCCTAAACCCTAACCCTAACCCTAACCCTAACCCTGGTCTTTGTCACTCAAATTGCACACCCACAGAATATTGAGTTTTAGGACTACATAAACATTCAATGCACTCTCTTCCTTCGTTGGAAAAAAAGTTAATTCCTAAGTTATATGGGTCTGGAGTTATCTGAGCTTGAAACAAACAAACAAACAAACAACAACAAAAAACCCATTCTGTCTTCTTGTATTCCCACACTGACTGTGCAATACAATAAAGATTCTTTTTTTTTTAATATTTATATTTTTTATTTGTTCATCTGTTTCTAGGTTTTACATTCACAAGCATGTATCGCTTGCGAATTGCCTGTCTGGACGATTTTAACCAAAGCAATGGAGGGAACCCAGTTTGACCCAATGGCAGTGAACGAGTTAAATATTAAGGGAATCTAAAATGCTATTTTTACTTCAAAAGTTCTCCAAAAAAGACAACTTGACCTGATATAAAAAAAATACATTTTTTTTTTCCGTGCGAGCACATTGTTCCATGATGTGGACTCAATTAAAAGCTTTAAAAATTCCCTTCCCTTAGAAGTGTTTTAATGAAGGTCAAAAATGAAACAGCGGCTCACCTTGACTTGCGATTTTGACTCCAGGGAAGTAATGACTCACCACTCGTTAAACTCACTGCACGTGACTCCTCAAGTCGATTCTTATCAAAATGTATTTGGTGAAGAGCTCCTGATGCCCAAAAGCTGCCCTCGTGAATCTAAATTATTACATCGACAGATGAATGAGTAATAAGTAGTCTTTCGCCAAAGCTGGAAAGGCACATTACACTGCGTATTTTGCCTGTGTACTGTGTACTATTTGTCATCGTATTTAACTTCCTTCCGCTCAGCTATTACCCATAGCTCCCCAAAGGTATTTTCACAGATGAGGGTGGATGATTTCTTCTGACACAATAGAGAGAAAGGGGGATACCATTGTCTTTAGAAAGCGACAGCCTCCTCTAACGTGCTCATTTTCAACCACTTTGGTGTGAAAAAGAAGCCATTGCTAGAGGTCAGGTGAAGTGGCTCCATCTGAGTGTTCTTGCTGCAGCAGCCGAACAAATGACTGCGTGTTTCCATGTTTGTGTGTGTGGTTTTTTTCTGATGGATGGAGACAGCCTGCAGATTTGCCGGAGTCCAGTGAGAAGGGATGATCTGTTAATTTTAACTGACAGCGACACACAAGTTGTTTTGAGGTCCTGAGAGGAAATGAAAGAAAAATAAACAGACGCACGCGATGTAAATTTACTGTTGTCAATGATTAAATGTCCGCCTTTCACAAATGTATAAAGTACATGTGACATTCGCCACAAATGTCAAATAAGCTCTGAATTTCATCCGCCTGTACCCTGGATAAATTCCCCAAAATCATATTCAACCAGCTGTGCCGGTATTTCAAAAATACTGTCATGACATTTGTCACATTTTCTGCCTATACTTGTCAATGTTTACCAAACTTTAATTACTTGGATTGGATTGGATTAACCTTGATTAGTCTCGCAGGGTGGGAGCCTTTTACTGAGCGAGTTGCTTGTTCTGTAGCCACAAAGGGACATAGGTCTTCTTGTGCCGGTCCCAAGCCCGGATAAATACAGAGGGTTGTGTCAGGAAGGGCATCCGACGTAAAAGCTTGGCCAAAACAAACATGCGTATCATACCTCTGAAGATGGAGGTTACTGATTCGCTGTGGTGACCCCTTGAAGGGAAAAGCCGAAAGGAAAAGGAGTCTCGCAGGGGAGAATTTGACATTTTACGGCAGCAACGTAATGAAAGGAAGAGAAAAGGAAAGAAAGAAGTAGAAAAAAGAAATACTGAAGCTGATACGTCTGTGTAAGCTTTCAGTCGTACAGGAGTGGTCCATCGATGATGTCGTGAAGATGTCGACACCTTCAAAAAGTACAGATGACGGCTGAAGAAACCTTCTCATCGTTACAGGAGCTGATGGAAAGGCAGCCACTCTCGCACTGACATCTTGATGTCAAAAGAACAAAAATAAATAAATAATATGACACAAAGACACAGTCATTCAGTCTTCAGCACTTTCTGCACCCTCTGTTGCATGAAGCAGTTCTAGATGAAAAAGGAGAGGATCAAAGTGTATTTTTCATTAGTGGATCAGGAATGTCATAGTGAACTGTGCATGTCTACTACAAGCTAAATGTTGAAAGAAAACCCACTGGTGAAAAGATGCTTTGATCTTCTTCTCTTTCACCGAAAACTGCTTTATGTAACAAAGATAGTAAAGAAAGTGCTAAAGAATTAATGACTCTGTGTCTTTTGTATTGTAATATTGTCTTTGTGTTGTCATATTATTTGTTGTTTTTTTGTTGTTCTTTTGACTTCAAGACGGCGCCGCGAGAGTGGCTGCCTTTCCAGCAGCTCATGCATTTTGTTTTTCTACTTTCATTCCTTTTATCACTTTGCTGCTGTGAAATATAAATGTCTCCACTGCGAGACTAATAAAGGCAAATCCAATCCAATCAGTGGAGTTGCAGGGAGTAGTCCTCTTTTCCCCCCAACCTGAGAGCAGGGACCTATCATAGCAGAGACCGGCACCGCCATGTCTGGACAGTAATGATATATATAGGGCCTAAACTACCAGTACGACTTTAGTTTGCTGACGAAGTTTCTTGGATAAGAAGCGACACCTTCAAAGAAGTACAGATGACCCCTGAAGAAACCTTTTCATCGATCAACCTTGTAAACAAAAAACCCAATCAGCATCTGAGTCTATTCTGTAAATTACCGTATTTTCCGGTGTATAAGGTGCACCTCCAATGAATAATGTATGCAAGTGTTTCTTTATATAAGGCGCACCGGAGTATAAGGCGCACCTTGAATGAATGACAAAAGTTTTCCAAATATAATAGATAAATAGATAAGTATTCCAAATATAAGGCACACCACATCATAAGGCGCTAGTTCTCTGGTGAAGCAAGTTAGAACATTTAAAAATATCTGAAACATCTCTGTCGATTGCCAGATTGGAAGAGATGTCGTCTAACAGGTGATACGCGACGAGTAGACTTCAAACTTTAAACGCCGATGCAGAGTAATAAAATCAAATTGTTGTCACTTCCGGTACAGGTTTTACTTAAGTTTCATTTTCACTGAGAAGACGGCGAGAATGGACATGCTTTATCGCTGTACTGTTTAGCAAGGAAAAGATAAAAAGGACGAAGATCAAAACTTCCATTTTGGACAGAAATATTTTTATACTTGTTTGTAGTCCTACGGTGGTGTCGGTGGTGTGAAATCACATTAAAGAATTAACCATCAGTACAAAGTTTCGAATGGAAGCACAGTGTATTTTCTAACTTTTTCCATATATAAGGCACACCCCCAAGGAATGACAAAGGTTTTCCAAATATAATATATGAATATATCAAAGTTGTCCAAATATAAGGCACACCACATTATAAGGTGTGACAGTAGAGGCTGGGGTTACACACAACTTCTTCTACAGGGGGAAATAGAGTCAGTGGCTGCTGACAGTATTTGCGAGAACTGTTATGGCTCAATATTACTGAACATGTAAGCACCGGCGTATAAGGCGCAGGGTCAACTTTTGAAGAAAATCAAGGCTTTTGGGTGCACCTCATAGACTGGAAAATACGGTGGCTACAATACATATAAGGAAAAAGGTACCATTGACATTCACACAAAACTGCTTTAGTCCAAATCAATCTCACTATTTGAGTCCCGACAGAATGCTTGTATTCAGTTTGCGCAGACCGTGTATGCATGACATCCATAATGTAACATTTATGTCGCTTTTGCTGGCTAGCTATCGTTCAAACGCCACCCACACACTTAGTGCTTTCATTAAATCTTTATTATTCTCAATTAATGATGGCAAGGTTTCCCCCCTTCACCCTCTGAATGTGTTAATGACGGTTAATGAACATTTGACTTGACTGTTTTGTTTATCCTGCTCTGGCTTTGATGATCTGCTCCTCTTCGCCCACACACTCCGCCTTAATTAGACCTAATTGAAAACTTCGCTTACGCTCGGAATCCTCCGAACACTTATTGGAATTACTGAGCTTTGCTAAATTTGCTTAAGGGAACAAAGACCTTTTATCCCCGCCTGTAAGGCTTCCGTGTCAAAAAAAAAAATGGGGGCGGGGGGACGTGGCGACTCCTTGACCAGCACAATGGGATAACATAAGTGATTGTCAGTGTCATGGTTTCCTTTGTGCTTCAAACCATGTGCCTTCTCACACAAGTGGAACCTTTAACTCATTCAATGCCAGACATGTGCACAAAAATGTGTCCACTCCAGTGCCAGGGCTTTTGTCATTTTCACTCAAATTCCAGGACCCACAGATTATTGAGTTTCAGGACGACATAAACATTCAATGCAGCGTAAGAAAACATAGATTCTCATTTTTCATCAGACAAAAATAGTTAATAAAAGTAAAAAATAGCTACATTATATGGGTCTGGTGTTATAATAATAATAATACATTTCATTTATATGAGCTTGAAATGAGGGTGGCTGTCGAAAATACAATGCAATACGTACATGTTGGTTCATAAAGTGTTTTAACAACAGCTGAAGCTGTAACAAAGCGCTAACATGGGCAAAAGGCAAATGCTGCCCCCTCGTGGAAGGGAAAAAATAATGTTGACATGATTTTTTTTTTTCAACTTAGTGACAGTTGTTGTCATTCACTGCCAGGCGATGTGCAAAATTATGTCCTATCCAGTACCAGGGGTTTTGTCATTTTCAGTTTTAGGACTACGTAAAAATTCAATGCAGCGTAAGAAACCTTTGACTATCTTTTGTCATCAGAAAAACCATTAATTCCTAAGTTATATGCATCTGGAGTTATCTGATCTTGAAATGGGGTTGGCTGTACAAAAGATAAATGCTTACCCCCTCGTTGAAGGGAAAAAAAAACATTGCTGGAGGCCTGACCAGTGCTTTATCGGCACCCAAGCATGAAAAAAAACAATAACGGAACAAATTCGGGAATGGTGCTCCACGTCGTGTTTCCAATTCACAAATTAATTCTGGAATGGCAGTGAATGGGTTAAAATTGAATGCAATTGGTTCCTTGTCACATTTTGTCATTTCACTTCAAATCTATTACATTTGGGGGAAAAAATCAGTCAACATATAACATATTTACAGTTCTGATTTAGTTCCTTGCTGCTCCTCTGAAATGGCACAGTGGGCATGTAGGCGGCAAAAATGGGTCGTGAGGCGTGCTGGAGCTTATCCCAGCTGTCTTTGGGCAGTAGGCGAGGGACAACACCTTGAACCGGTTGCCAGTCAATCGCAGGGTGCACCACGCAGACTCTCACACCGAGGGACAATTTTAGAGTGTTCAATCAGCCTGCCCTGGGAGAACATGCAAACTCCACAGGCCAAAGATGGAATCGAATCCAGTACCTCTGCACGATGAGATTGACGTGTTAACCACTTCTTGATCGGCCCGCCCGCCTCTTACAAATGAGAGAAATCTAAAATGTATTTTATTTGATATCTGCCAGTGGGTGATAGATACAAACCAGCAGTATGTCTGCTGAAAATTATCTGCACGTTAGAAAAATCAGAACTGGGTGTTGATAATGAATTAAAGTAATTTGAGTGCGATACATCTTTAAACATACAGGGAGAAAAAAAATAAGTTTTGCAATAGATTGATTCTCTTTCTTTTCATTGGATCGTCTCCTCTTTCATCTAGAACTGCTTCATGTCACAAAGAAAATGCAGCAAGTGCTGAAGAATGAATAACTCCCTGTGTCTTTGTGTTGTCATATTATTGTTATTTATTGTTATTTATTGTTATTTATTTCAAGATGGTGCCGCGGAAGTGTCTGCCTTTCCAGCAGCTCCTGTATTTTGTTTTTCGACTTCTTCATTTCCTTTCTCTTTCTCTTTATTATTATTATTTTTATTATTATTACTTTTACTATTATTATTATTCTTTCAACTTCAAGCAGAAAAAAATTGATCATCATCTCTGTCTAAAATGTCTTGGTCAGCTAGAATCATCCCTGTTCATCAATTCGGGATGTTTTAGCCGCCATGAAAGCATGTCGTCAGACAACTAAGATGGTCAGAACTGAGAGTCGAATTTGGCACCAGGAACAACGTTTGATCAAAAGCTAAATTGCGTATGCGCTGCCGGTTCTCAGTGTCTTGACATCGATTGATGTCGAGCTGTGCCCCAGCCTTGTTCTCGCAGCTTTTATCCAAAAGCAAAGGAAAAATGCTTTAATAAGATGAGCCCCTTTTTAAAAATCAGGTCCATGCCGCTGATTAATCTCTCTGATTAATCGCTGATTAACCCATTCACTGCCGTTCACAAATTTATTCGGGAATCGAAAATATGACGTAGAGCGCCATTCCCGAATTTGTTCGGGTTTTGTTTTTTCATGCTTGGGTGCCGATAAAGCTCTGGCTATGGTCTTCCACAGCATTTATCTATTTTCCATGTTAGCGCTTTGGTCCAGCTTCAGCTGTTGTTAAAGCCATATATAAACCACTATGTATGTATTGCATTGTATTTTGGACAGCCACCCTCATTTCAAGCTCATATAACTCCAGACCCATATAATTTAGGAATTAACTCCTTTTTTCTGATGAAAAAAGAGAGTCTAAGGTTTCTTACGGAGCATTGAATGTTTATGTAGTCCGAAACCTCAATATTCATGGCTCCTGGAATTCAAGTGACAATGACAAAAACCCTGGCAGTGGAGTGGACACATTTTTTTGGACGTCTGGCAGTGAATGAGTTAATCTCATTGATTAATCGAATTAATTAATCTCACTGATTAATCTCTTTGTAACACCTTTTGACTTTTTTTACCATTTGTAAGCAATAAATGTGTACAAATATTTTAAGTAACCTGGCATTTTACTTTTGCCACATTGGCCCCCTTTTCGGTGCATTTTCAGATCCTAATTTTCCCTTCAATGTTCTTTTCATTCATCGTCATTTGGACAAGGACATTTCCAACCAACCCGCCTAAATGTTCCAGGTGTTATTTTGTGCTTTGCTTTTTATGCTATATCGTGGTAACACAGTTTATAATTACTCTTGGGGGGGAAATGTAAATGTGACAAACCCTGTTGTAATCAGGGAGCGGCAAGCAATGTTTCTGTCTCAGTTCAGCCGGTATTGGAATTCACTTGAGAACACGGTAATATTGAGTGAGTACAGTTTTGTAGACAAGTTCGACATGGCTTGGTTTGTGTGCCTTGGGGGTCGAAACCCTTCCTCTCCCTCTTTCTTTCTGGAATCTGAGAACAATGCTCCTGATTTCATTATGGAAAAGCAGCTGTTATCTGGCCATTTTCAAAAGCTCATACATTTAAAATCAAGATCGCCTCTGTGAGTCCAATAGCGACAGTCCATTAAACAACCCCGTTGAGGATTTGTTATATTGACTTATTCCCAGATTAATGCGGGTCAAATAACAGTTAGCGGAGTCATCATTATTTCATGGTTAAACTCATTCAAAGGAGAATCTTCCTTGGTGATTATAACACTAAGCTTTAAACAATACAGTCATGAAACTGAATAACGTATTATGAACCTGTGTAGTCGGGAAACCTCCAAGATATCGTATGTAATCGGGGATCTGGTCAGGACCAATCACTGCTCCGTTTACGTTAGAGATATTTGGTCGGACAGTGTGAACAAAGGCTCAAACACAGGAAGATTGTCTTTTACTGCCGGCAGGGGAGGCAGCCATTCATCACTGACGTCCAACTTCTCTGCCAAGCTATTTCTTGAGAGTATATGAGTGAACATTTGTGAGCAGCAGTATGGCTTCATGCCAAAAAAAATAGTACGACAGATGCATTGTTTGCTTTAAGAATGCTGATAGAGAAGTACAGAAAAGGTCAGAACAAATTGCATTGTGTCTTTGTAGATCTGGAGAAAGCGTATGACAGGGTGCCCAGAGAAGAGCTGTGGTATTGCATGAGGAAGTCTGGAGTGACAGAAAAGTATGTCAGAGCGGTGCAAGACATGTATCATGACTGTAAGACAGTTGTGTGCTGTCGTTGTGACGGAGGAATTCAAGGTGGAGGTGGGACTCCACCAGGGGTCAGCTCTGAGCCCCTTCTTGTTTGCTATGGTGATGGACAGGCTGACAGACGATGTTAGACAAGAATCTCCTTGGACCATGATGTTTGCAGATGACATTGTGATCTGTAGCGAGAACGGGGAACAGGTGGCGGAGAAATTAGAAATGTGGAGCTATGGCCTGGAAAGGAGAGGAATGAAGATCAGTCGCAGCAAGACGGAATACATGTGTGTGAATGAGAGGGATCCAAGTGCAAGAGTGATGCTACAGGGAGAAGAGATAAAGAAGGTGGAGGATTTTAAGTACTTGGGGTCAACTGTCCATAGCAATGGAGAGTGTGGAAAAGAGGTGAAGAAGCGTATCCAGGCAGGCTGGAGCGGCTAGAGAAAAATGTCAGGTGTGATGTGTGATAGAAGGGTTTCAGCTAGGATGAAAGGAAAAGTGTATAAAACAGTGGTGAGACCAGCCAGGGTGTTTGGACTGGAGACAGTGCCACTGAAGAAAAGACATGAAGCAGAGCTGGAGGTAGCAGAGCTGAAGACGTTGAGGTTTTCTTTGGGAGGTTGGATAGGATCAGGAATGAGTACATTAGAGGGACAACTCACATTAGAGGCTTTGCAGAGAAAGTCAGAGAGGCCAGACTGAGATGGTTTGGACATGTCCAGAGGAGAGTGAGTGACTATATCGGGAGAAGGATGCTGAGCCTTGAACTGCCAGGCAAGAGACCGAGAGGAAGACCGAAGAGGAGGTTTATGGATGTGGTCAAAGAGGACATGAAGGTAGCTAGTGTGAGAGAAGAGGATGCACAAAACCGGGATAGATGGGACATTGAGGACATTGATTCGCTGTGGTGACCCCTGAAGGGAAAAGCCAAAAGGAAAAGAAGAAGATATGCAAATTTGAGTGACACATTAGTAAAACAGCCTTCTTGATTTGAATACCACACCCCTGGACGTCTCAATGACCAACATCCATAAACCAACAGAACGTAGACGTTTTAATGGGTTGTCCCTTCCATGAACTGATGGATTTGTAACCTGGCTAATGACCTCTTCCTGTGAAGGAGTTTACCAAGTCCTAAATTAGTCCAAGGCCTCCCTGTGTGGAGTTTGCATGTTCTCCCCGGACCCGCGTGGGTTTTCTCCGGGTCCTCCGGTTTCCTCCCACACTCCAAAAACATGCATGGTAGGTACCTCTCCAAATTGTCCTGAGGTGTGAGTGTGAGAGTGACTGTTGTATGTCTTTGTGTGCCCTGCGATTGGCTGGCAACCAATTCAGGGTGTCCTCCGCCTCGTGCCCATAGACAGCTGAAATAGGCTCCAGCACCCCCCGCGACCCTAATGAGGAATAAGCGGTACGGAGAATGGATGGATGGATGGACTGATGGATGGATGGATGGATGGATGGATGGATGGATAATAATATAATAATAATAATAATAATAATAATAATAATAATAATAATAATAATAATAATAATAATCTATTTCATTTCTAAGTCCCTTTCAAAACTCTCAAGGTCACTTTACAGTCAGAGGATCAGTTTTTCTGTGGTTGAGCAGCTGCAGCGACACGCGCCAGGGTTCACTCAACCCGGAAGTAAGACAAATAGATAGAAAGCTAGCTCGCTGCTTTGGTGCACATGGCTCGATAGCGCCTGTCTGAGGGGAGTCGCTGGAAAAGGTGGTGGGCAGGGTGCGGAGGGTCCAGTAGGGCGGTGCCAATGATTTTTTTTTTCCACCGTCCTACCTGTCCGTTTATATTGGATTTTGTCCATTTTTGTGCGGGCCCCAAACCAAACCGTGATGGAAGAACAGATTGATTGATTTTGATGCCATGTAGAAATGTTGTAGCAGAAGAAAGTGGAAGTTTGATGCCCATCTGCTTCCAATCACAACCGGCAAACAAATAAGGCATTATTTTACCAGAATTATGTGGAATTTGTATGCAGTTCTGAGATAAATGATCCTTTATCAATCAGAAACGGCGGGCAGCATCGAGCCAGCGGATGATGTCAGCTTTGTTTAGCCAATAAGTGAGCTGTCACCCCGATGTTGTTCCCGTTTAAGGAGCTGACAGTCAGACATTCATCTCACAGAAAAAAACTCTCCATGTCCATCTACTGAGCTCATCTTCTCCGTTCATTTTATTCTCCACACGTCTTGTGTTTGTCTATTTCATTCTTTTGTCTTGTCTCTCTTGCCCCCCGCCAACCCATTTACCTCCCCTGACTGCCTTATTTTGTTGTCAGACCCCATTTCAACAGAACCTCCTCTCAATTTCTCACACAATTTTCCATCATGTCCTATGAGTCACTCCAATCGCAGCGACTTCCCACGTCCGTTGTCTCTGCCCGAGAATTGCGTTTGTCGCCGAGGTGGCGTCCTCGAGGAAAAGTGATCGAGAAAAGGCAATGTCTTTCCTCGCGGGAATGTTTTGCAGTACGTAATGCAGAAGCCGGGCGACACTCTCAGGCTCATCGCTTCTCATGGAATCATTTAACGGGATGTCTAACTACTTGAGAAAGGCTCTCGACTGTGCCACCTGATGCATGATCATCGAAATCATCTGCATGTTAAATGACTGCAGCTGTTGCTCGTCGAAGTAGACTACCATGAACTTATTCTCAGGTGGAAAAATATATACGATACAAATTAAAAACTTCTTGGTCACATTTCTAAGCTAGGCTATAGTCGTCATCAATAACTCTCGAACCAGGATTGCCGCAGGGAGGGTTTGCCAATGTGAACCAAAGACCCGCCGACCTTCCCTATGCGACTGTGGTCCCAAGTGTTTCCAGGGCGACCTAGAGCTGTTTGCAATGCACCAAGGCCGGTGTTCCACCCATGGAAAATACTGTCTTTGCAAGTAATCCTGAAGTGATTTTACTCTAGTAAAATGTTTTAAATACAGTAAAGTCTCGTTATATCGATATCGGATATATTGATAGTCCCGGTTATATCGATACTATTTCTATGCACGCACGGAGAAAATTACATGCAAACAGGGTCGGATATATCGATAGTCCCGGTTATATCGATATTTTTCGGACTCCCTTGAATATCGATATAACGAGACTTTACTGTATCACTTTTATGTTGTGTAAGACTGTAATGAAAAACCATCTTATCGAGAAGCGTCCTTAAGTCATTCACTGCCATTCCTGAATTTATTCGAAAATTGAAAAGTGTGACGTGGAGCGCCATTACCGAATTTGTTCAGGTTTTGGTCTTTCTTGCGGAGGGTGCCGATAAAGCGCTGGTCAGACCTCTTGCAATGTTTTTCCCTTCCACGAGGGGCAACATTTGCCTTTCGTCCATGTTAACACTTTGTTCCAGCTTCAGCTGTTGTTAAAGCGCGAGATAGATCAATATGTATGTATTGTATTTTGGACAGCCGCCCCCATTTCAAGCTCAGATAACTGCAGACCCATACAACTTAGAACTGTCTGACAAATTTTTTATCCAATTCTCCCGTGAAATCTGCTCATTCCTATTTTTTCGCATGTTTACCAGTAGCTGAGATTGTTGTTTTGTATCTCTTTGGTTTTTCTGTGGTGCCTCATGTATCCGGATTTAGTAAATTCACACACTTTCTGATAGATTTTGTGGGTATGTTCAGTTTGTAATCGCTGATAATAAGTTTCTGTTTCTGACTGTTTGTTTTTTATCTCTATGTTAAGTCTCCTAATTCGCAAATTTAGCCAGTCGTTTGTCAAGAATGTAGCAACAATCAGTGGGGCCACACGGAGTGGTCCTCTGTTCCCCCCAACCTGAGAATAGGGACCTATTGTTCGGGTAAAACTTCTTGTCTGTCTTTCCTGGTTCGGGTATTGTTGGGAGTTCACTTGATAGAAATATCAGCAAGTACGATAGATGGTGAACAAAAAACTACTTTATTCTAATGAGACAGCAAAGGCACTTCTCGTCTCGGTGGGACGAAGACATGAGCACACGAGCAAAAAGAGAACAAAGAGACAAAGAGACAGAGCTCCCGCTCTGACAAGTTTTTAAACATACACAGTGGCGATCTGTTGTCCAATCAGTTACGAACAAGTCGACCTTTCCCGTCCAATCGGTTACGAACAACTCAGTGTTGGGCGGGTCTCAGATTGGAGTTGGAGCTGTTGTTTCTTTCCAACGACTATTGAACTAATAAGACTGATAGTTTTAATTAACTAAATTAGACTGAAATTAAACGTGCACAATTCATAATATATACTAAGCTAAACATGAAAAAACATATGTTTACTTAATCTAAACATGAAATAACGTAATATGTTTACTAATGTGCATAAACACTCTATCATTCCCTCCTGTTGTACATTTAAACATCAGTTCATACATTTCCAAAAGTTTTCATGCATGCACGTCATACTAATTGCACAGGGAACCATTCTAATCTCATCTATCCAACGTCTAATATTATTTAACTAACCATGGAGAAGGCGAAAAACCTCTATCACAATTTTGCTGCTGTGATATATAACCTCTTTGAGGGTTTTTAATGAGGAAAACTCCTTCTCGGCTCTCCGTTTCCTTTTTTTGCTTTTGTTCTTTGGAGCAACCACTCTCTGGCCATGGTGTACTATCCCTAGCTACAACACTGAGTCCCCTTCACGCATTTGTTGATACAAAACCTTTGCGTAATTCACCTGAGAATTAGTTATCATATTCATTAGCATTGTTCTTAAGCATGGAATAATACAACCAATGACTAAGAAAATAAGTACAATCACAATTGCGAATGGGATAAACATTCTGAGCAAAGTCTTATACCAAGAGCCCCCAAAGAGCCCGTCAAAGATCCACGGTTGATCAGGCCGGTGATCTTTGGCCATGGCATCTCTGAGATCCCTGACAACAGACAGAGCATCAGTCATGTTTATGGAATTCGCTTCTTCGGGTATGTACGTACAACAAGTATCACCCACCATAGCACAGACGCCCCCTTGTGGGGCTGTCAAAAGGTCCAAAACCATTCTATTTTGCAGCACCATTTGTCTAATTGCTGCAATTTCAGTGTTTTGTCAACACTTGAAACCTGTAGTCAATTGTTTCAATTCGTAGCATGTTTTTAGCTACTCCAATTTGTGGAAAAAGAGCTAACATTACCTTACTTCCCGTGCTACGGTGTTTGAATTGTTCTGGAACATCAGTTCCCCAGATCGAATCGTGGGGCTTAAACGACACTCTTCTTTTCACATGATGGTGTGCTGGACGACTGGTAACGATGAAAGTATTGTCAGTTACAGTAACAGGTGCGCACATACCGTAGGCTTTCGGAGGAATAAAAGAATACACTTTCCAACCACATAACCACCAAAGATGTGAAGATACAGGTAAAATGGTGACATTGGTGTTTAACGGTAGCACGTATAAACATCTATTCTCATCTATAAAACCTAAATTTTGACCTGTACCGTACATTGCAACGCATACTGGTAATCGCAATCCGCTCTCGGTCATAACCTGATTTTCAGTTTCCAAAATGGTGTCTAAACTTGGAACAATCTCTCCTCTCGAAGCATTGCGAAGAACTGGAAAATGTTGATCAGGTTTATGCGAAGATATTAACATATATGCAGCTCGAGCCATTTTATCTCCAAATACCTTTGAATGCACTCTTTGTTGCGTTACAGAATGTGGCATAAAAGAACAAACAAAGCAATTACTTTTCCTATTTTGTTTAGCAATTAATGTAGCATAACGATACCACGTGTTTGATAACAATGGATTCCAGTCATGTTTTTCTCCTGCAAACGGTTGATATAATGCGTCCATGACACCTGAATTTTGGGCTTTTTTGTCAGGTGTTTCCATCCAGGCTGTCAGTTTGATGTGTGGTTTGCGCTGGAAAGGCGATGTTACGACTGGTGATGTCACAGATGACATCATGCATATAGTTACGGGAAAACCAATGTGATGTTCACGAAAATCAGGACAGAGTCTCAAGTCCATGCATCCTGCAACCTTGTGATCAATATTCTTTCGCTGGAAAACTTCCGAATCACAATTCGACGTGTGGATGTCTCGTGCACATTAATATGCACTTCTCCGCCGGCATACGTATTCTCATTTGGCCACCTTGCCTAACGAAAATCGCTTCACACCGGTTCGTACGTGAGTCAAGTGGAAAAGACCGTCTCTGGCCAGGAGAAGTCTCACAATGCATTCAAACAATGGCTGCTAGCTAGCGCGCTACTTACTTAGTGAACTTTTGAATACTGCCGTGTAGTCCTCCAGCCAGAACGATGAGCCTTGCCGCCACAAGAAAAAGAAGTGATTCTTTTCCGTTCCTCTCGTGAAAAAAAAAAGTCACAAGAAGCTATAGCGAAGAGGGGGTTCTCCGCTCTCACTGCGACAGTCAAGAGGCAGGTCCAGTGAAGGAACGACTTTCTTCCACTCTCGCCCGTTCAAATCTCTTAACGAGCAGACCACCGGGAAGTACCCGTCTCCCGTTGAAAGACGCAGGCTGGTGGCACTACTCAGAAGTCCAGGCTGGTAGACTGGCATGGGTTTGTCGGCACCAATTAATGTTCGGTTAAAACTTCTTGTCTGTCTTTCCTGGTTCGGGTATTGTCGGGAGTTCACTTGATAAAAATATCAGCAAGTACGATAGATGGTGAACAAAAAACTACTTTATTCTAATGAGACAAAAAAGGCACTTCTCGTCTCGGTGGGACGAAGACATGAGCACACGAGCAAAAAGAGAACAAAGAGACAGAGCTCCCGCTCTGACAAGTTTTTAAACATACACAGTGGCGATCTGTTGTCCAATCAGTTACGAACAAGTCGACCTTTCCCGTCCAATCGGTTACGAACAACTCAGTGTTGGGCGGGTCTCAGATTGGAGTTGGAGCTGTTGTTTCTTTCCAACGACTATTGAACTAATAAGACTGATAGTTTTATTTAACTAAATTAGACTGAAATTAAACGTGCACAATTCATAATATATACTAAGCTAAACATGAAAAAACATATGTTTACTTAATCTAAACATGAAATAACGTAATATGTTTACTAATGTGCATAAACACTCTATCATAAACACTCTATCACCTATCATAGCTGTGTCGGGCGCCGCCATGTCTGGACATTAGGGATACAGTAAAGTCTCGTTATATCGATATCGGTTATATCGATAGTACTGCTTATTACGATACTATTTCTATGAACGCAAGGAGAAAATTTACATGCCGCAGGATCGGATATATCGATAGTCCGGTTATATCGATATTTTTTCAGACTCCCGAGAATATCAATATAACGAGACTTTACTGGATATAAATAGGTCCGATACGTCCAGTAAGACTTTAGTTCGCTGACGAAGCCTCTTGGATAGGAGGCGAAACGTCCGACACCTTCAAAAAAGTACAGATGACGGCTGAAGAAACCTTCTCATCGATCAGACACTGTTGATAAAAAAAAGAAAAAAAATCATGACCTTGAAGATTTAAATTGTTACGCCTTGTTTTCATGTTCCATTAAAAGTGAGACAGTTTTGTTGATGCTGATTGACAGAGCCAAATTGGCCTCTCCGATTTGCCTGAATATAGCATCTATCCCAAAACCATGATGATGATGCACTATAAAAACATTGGCACCCCATCACACACAATTTACTGTCGTTTCCTTATCTGAAACAAATCACCCGCCCATCTCAAGCCAAATCCCACCCACTCAAATCAATTAATAATGCGTCATCGACTCACCACCGCTGCCACCGTTGCCATGGTAACACCCAGTCCGCCACTGCAGAGAGCATTGGGGACCTCAAGCAATCTCACACACACACAAAGTGACACACCCATCAGGCTGACATTTGCCCTCAATGCCACATGGGCAAACTTCTCATTTGCTTTTAACACTCAGTGGTCGAGTTAAAGTCGTTCTGGATCTCCCCAGCCAAAGGCAACGATGTTAAAGCAAGGTGAAAATGTGTTACACACACTCAGACAAACACGTTTCATGAACACGTTCCCACACATATACATTCACATTGTTTATGTGTTTACGTAACTCTCGACCATTAAAAATGCACACGGATCTCAAGTGACACTTTCTGTAAATCACATTTAATCTATGACAGGAAAAGCTAATCCACTAATGCATCAGACTGGAAGTGACATTGAAACCAAAATTGCATTGTAATGTATAGGAGAATGTGCGAAATTTCAAAAGACACGACACTCAGAAGACACGGACTAAAGCTGACAAATATAAATGAATTCACAATTCCAAGGAATACCAGTAGGAGCGCCCAGGCAACAAAGCGAGAGGAAGTTCTGAGTAAAGGTTTATAGATGTGGTGAGGGAAGACACGAGTATGGTTAATGTTGTCGAGGAGGAAGGGGGAAATGGACTCAGATGGAAAAGGATGTCGTGCTGTGAAGAGACATAGTTGTCACAATTCCAAGTAATGTACTGTAATTTAAGTCATGCTTTCCAAATAAGGGTGACTTTGTATGCTGCTGCTGGTCCAAAAAGACCAGTAAAATGGAACAAACCAGATGTATTGGAGAGTGGGGGCGGGGGCATACTGCAGGCATACCCAAAGTCCGGCCCGGGTGCCAAATGCGGCCCATGGTCAGTTTTCATCTGGCCTGTAAGATCGTCATAAAATCAAAATGTCTGGCCCGCATGTTGATTTAATCGATTGGGCAGTAGAGGTGTTACCTGTGTGTGCTCAGTGCTGACATCTAGAAGCTCGATTGGGAACAGTAAATTATTATATGAGTAATTGACTGAATGAGCCCGCCAATTTTCTAAAATGGCGATTTTCTAAATAAAAAAAAGTATATATTCTAAAATGGCGACAATCAACAAAAGGAGGAAAGTTGACTGTCAATGTCAATTCAATGTAGATATGCATGTTTGAAATGAACCGAAACACACGCTTAAAGGACAACCGACGTCTCCGGACAAGTTGTGTCCATAATTTGTCAAATGTCTTCAAATGACTTTTACTGAGCGTATTTTACAAAGATTCCACCGCATATAGCTATACTTTACGTTTTAAGACTCGCGCTGAATATTCCGTAAGTCTTGTTTTTGAGTTGGTGACAAGTCCGTACGTGACGTCACTGAAGGAACGCCCCTGACCGAAAAAAGGACACATTGTAGCAGTCCTTCCATCACGTCAATATATTTTGCTATACTTGTTTGGTCTGAAAACGTCATGTTGCACCAAAAAGAGCCAGAAGAGGCCGACCATGCTCCATGTAAGGAATTTATCAGCCTGTGGAAACGGGTTGATTAATTCCTCACATGGAGCTTGGTCGCCATTTTCTGCTTCTTTTTTGGTGATACATTTTCCCCCAATGTTGCCTCAAAAACACACGGAAGGACTTCTTTAATCGATTGCAAACATGTATCCTTTCCTCTTCAGAACTATTTGAATCATATTCATAACTGGATGTGTAACAAGAAAGCATATTCTCCGAATCTGAAGCCATTGTCTTGATTCTCGAGGAAGGCAAGACGTCTTGGCGTGACGTCACGAACTGGGGGCGGGACTTTCTGAAAATGCCCGATTCGCAGCTCAATTTTTTGCAGATTTTGGACACTTTAAGTCATTTTTATTGGTGTTTTGCATTTGAATAAAATATACTGCGTGTTTTGGGTATTTTAGATGCTATAAAACGTTTTCCTGATGTCAGTTAAAAAAACAAAAAAGTGACATCGGTTGTCGTTTAACTCCTTCGCTGACATTCCCGAATTTTTTCGGGTTTTGTTTTCTTTTTTGTTTTGCGCGGGGTGCCGAAAAAGCGCTGGTCAGGACTCTGGCAATATTTTTCCCTTCCAGGAGGGGGCAGCATTTGCTCATGTTAGCGCTTTGTTACAGCTTTAGCTGTTGTTAAAGCGCTATATAAATCAATATGCATGTATTGTATTGAATTTTGTACAGCCACTCCCATTTCAAGCTCAGATAACTCCAGACCCATATAACCTAGGATTTAACTGTTTTGTGCTGATGAAAAAGAGTCTAAGATTTCTAACGCTGTGTTGAATGTTTATGTAGTCCTAAAACTCAATATTCTACGGGTCCTGCAATTTGACTGAAAATGACAAACACCCTGGCACTGGAGTGGGCACATTTTTGCACATTGTCTGGTAGGGAATGAGTTAAAAAAGTAAATGGGGAAACACAGAATGGCTCACTGAAATGTATTGAAATGAATTGCTGTTATATGTAAAGAACATTCACCAAGGTTGCCCCCTGCCGCACTACATTTTTAACACATTAAATATGGCCCCCTTTGCAAAACGTTTGGACCCCTCTGGCATACAGTATAGTAACGATGCAGTGGTGCATGATGTCTTCGAAAAACGTTGGATCCCATGGGGGGTGTTGGGGGGGTTCTTGTGAAAAAGTTTGGATAAAGGCCTGGAAATATGTATGATGTCATCTGTCTTTTCCTTGAGTGACTTTTTTTTACTTTTGCAGAGAGGTGAAAAGCAGGCCTTTTTATATATATAATATATAAACGCCCAGCTGTCATCATCATTGACAAGTTAAAATGAGCTTCTTTATCGTGTATTTTTTAAGCTGACCGAGGTGAAACTCTCAAGGACTGCCCTCTATCAAAGTGGAAGTCCATTAATTGGAATGACATCAAACGAGTTATTTGAGGTCAAATTGTTTTGGAACATTTTTCAATATGCTTTGGGTGCTTGGGTCAAAGGAGTCATCCAATCATTTCCAGTCCCGGCATACAATTTTAATCAGGTCTGACTCACGTGGGCCCAGGAAGTTAATCGAGAATATCCTGAAATGACAGTGACATGGTTGTAAAGATTTATTTTTCCTTTTTTGCTGAGCCACAATAACATGGATCTCATTTCTCAGACTATTGTGGAGGAAATTCATTATGTAAAGCAAGGGTGTCTAACTATTTTTTTGGTGCCGGCCACATTGTAGTTACGGTTTCCACTCGGGGCCGTTATGAATTTGGGGAAGTTGTCCCCAACCTTTTTTGCATCATAGACCGGTTTAATGTCAGACAATATTTTCACGGACCGGCGGATACATTTAACAAAATAAAATGATACGACAGGCATGGAAACTGTTTTTTTTTCTTTCTTTTAAATAATAATAAACGTGAATCCATTGTGTATTTTTATACAACTTTATGAGCAGAGTCCTGGTAACATCGCGGCAACAACAACATAATGTAACATCGTCTCTGCCCCTTAACGCTCAATGGTCACCGTGGTAATGTTTAAACGTGCCTTCAAAATAAGATACACCACAAAAACAAGTGCAAAGCGCATGAAAAAAAAGTCACTACAACTGAATCAGTGGGACCGCTGAGCTTGTTTCTCTGCAACGAGACTGTCCCATCTAGGGATAATGGGAGACAATGACACCCGAAGTGTGTTGCGTATGTTTGTTTTGGTTGCTGTCACTGCAGAAAACCCTGCTTCACATAAAGATGTCGGAAACGGCAACAGGGTTTTCAGTGCTGTTGTGGCGATCTCGGGGTATTCTGCCATCACTTTAATCCTGAACACCGGCAGAATGGTTGTCTCAAACATACTTTTAAGTCCGCCATCATTTGCGAACTCCAGCAGCTGTTCTTCCTCTTGCACAGGCATGCTGGATTCACCTGGTTTGTTGACAAATGGATTGCAGATCCATTCCTTGGCCTTTCGTGGGTCTTTTGTGGCTAGGAAGTAGTGCTCGAACTCTTTTACAAGCAAAGATAGGTGCTCATGCATCTGCTGGGGGAATGAAGGCTCGGGTTTAGTCTCTTCCAAAAACCCTGCCAATGTTTGAAACATGTCAAATACACTGCTATTCACGTGCAGTCGCCACAAATCCAGTTTGGCTTTAAATGCAGCTCCTTCATCAGCCAATTTGAAGACAGTTGTCATTTTCCCTTGAAGTGACAGACTGAGTTCATTGAGCAGGTTGAATATGTCACACAAGTAAGCGAGCTTATTAATTTAGTCTGTTCATTTCTCGTCACGGAAATGCGCTGCAAGCGGTGACTTTTCATTTTTCAAAATAAAACATAGTTTGGATAATAAATAAAATGGAAATTATGTATGGTGGGGTAATTCGCTATACAAACATATTTAACATATTTTCGCATTGTTTTGTTTTTCTTGATACGTCATATCCTGCCTGCCTTTACATGACGTCACATCCTATAACGTCACATCCTATTACGTCACATCCTCTCCGCCTTATATAAATGCTCTCCCAGCGCGTCTATCTTTCTCTTTGCTCTCTGTCTCCCCTCAACCGACCTCACAATGTCCCTGCTGTCTACAAGATTAAAAAAACTTATTCTGTTCAACACCTGGCTTCCTGCTGATTTCACCATCCCACTTCTTACACCCTGAACAGCGATGAACCAGGAACGAACGATTACTTTTAACCCATCAATGTAAATTATTTATTCTTTCTGCGCGGCCCGGTACCAAATGACCCATGAACCGGTAACGGTCTGCGGCCCGGGGGTTAGGGACCTCTGATCTAGAGTACACAACAAATTAATGAATAACTACTTTTTCAAATATGAAGTAAAAAATAATAACTTATATTGTGGTTTACATACGACAATTTAAAATTTTGGTTCGAACTTTACCATGGAAGTTTGAGTTGCTTTCGTGGGCCGAATTAAATAATGTGGTGGACCAGATTTGGCCCCTGGGCCTTGACTTTGAAAGCTCCGGGGCTCTTTTTCATTGTTTGATGCACGGCCATTTTTTCCTTATAAAGATGAAGGGTGTGTGCACTATAATTGTTGTCAGCAAGCCGTGACAAGAATTGCATAAAGGTTTTTCTTCCTTAAGGAAATTTCATACAAAATCTCCAACATCTGTCATATTGTACTTGCATGTATCGGTTTTAACTTTGCGATTGTCCTTCTAACCTTTATTTTATGTCTTTCTGTGGGTATTTATTTTGCCTGAAATGCCCTTTTTTCTGCGCGGATTGGTGAGCCTGCATGAATAATGTCTTTGTACAGTATTCCCAATTTGCCCGTCTACTCGTTGTTTCTCCTTGCCTCCACTCTAATCACCGAAAACAAACAGATCTCGCATGCATGCGCGCGCGCGCGCGCGCGCGTGTGTGTGTGTGTGTGTGTGTGTGCGCGCGCGCGTGTCTGCGTGCATAATATTGTACCCCAATAAGAATGACCCACTAAAAAAAATTAAGCTGAAGGCAAACAGAAGAACCCCATCAACCTCTGAGCTGTATTCTCTCTGAAGCCATCAATCGCCGGACTAAGGCGAGGCTGCATAATGACATTGGGACTGGTGCACTCTAGCTCTGCTGCGAGACATATTAATGTTAGCCACGATGAGTTGACAACCCAATATGGTGTTGTGGGCTTGGGGAAAGGATAGAACGGAACAACACTGCCCTCAAATGGAACTGGGGCTTTACAGCATTTACAGAATCATCTTTGGTGTTGTCATTTATGTCCACCCCTCCCTGTTTGCTTTAGCTTTTCGAATCAGGAAAGTTGCACAATCAGTTATCCATTCAAAATTTAAACATGTTCTTACATTGTTGGATTTGTCATTCTTCGTGGTGGCAAATGGTTCATTTGTCATCATTTAAGAAGTCAAATTAATTCCTGAATTAGAATCAGAAAGCCTTTAATAGTCCCACAATGGGGAAATTTGCAATGTACATCAGCAAAATTGAAAGGGGGGGGCAAAGGTTGTAAAAAGATAAACAAAGTACTCTCTGCACAAAAGAAAATGTCAAAAGGCTGAAATGTACAACTGCACAATAAAGTTTCATAAAAAGAACTGTACATACTGCAAAGTATAAAAGTATATCAAAGTATAAAAAGCATATTTGATATATTCTAACTGTCTTGACTCGACATGAAATGGCTGAGCTATTAACAATGCATCAGTCCAGAGGTTTTTTTTTTGTTTGTTTTTTATATCATGTGTGTTTATTTCGAAGCCTGACAGCAGTCGGGAGAAATGAGCAGCGGTATCTTTCCTTTTTGCGGCTCGGGTGTAACAGTCTATGCCTGAAAGAGCTACCCAGTGATGTCAGGTGGGGCTGGAGGGCTGTAAGGTGGGCAGGAGGTCTGTCCATCATAGTTTTTAGTTTAGCTAGTGTCCGTATGTTGCCATTCTCCTCCAGAGAGAAAAATGTGTGGCTATCTACAGTAACAGTCAATTGACATTGATGTCCCAATTCGCTGACTGCACTCGTTTGTTTTTGCAACAGGAGGATCTTTATCTTTACTTGATATGCATAGTTTCTGATGAAATTAGAAATTGCGATAGATGCTAGCTCAATACGAGGTCAACTGGATTTTGCTCCATTCCTGGAAACAATTGTTTTTGTTGTGAAAGCTCATTTGCGGCAACATGGAACTTTATCATTGGCAGTTACATTCACGATATCAGAAGGCAGGTGCTCCTGAAAATTACTCTATTTTCCGGTGTATAAGCCGCACCCAAAAGCCTTCATATTCTTCAAAAGATGACCATGCGCCGTATACGCAGGTGCGGCTTTTATGTGAAGGAATATTGAGCCGCAACAGGTCTTGAAACTGCTGTCAGAAGCCACCGACTCCATTTTCCCCTCCTCTGTAGAAGAAGTAGTGCATAACAGTCTCGATTGTAGCGCCTTATAATGTGGTGTGCCTTATATTTGGAAAACCTTTATATAGTTTTTTTTCATTCATCAAAGGTGTGCCTTATATATGAAAAAAGTTTACAAATATACCCTTCATTGGGGCCTAATGCTCCGGTGTGCCTTAAACGTACACCCGAAAATATGGTATTTGGGCATTGGCGTAAGCTGTGCGATACGTCAGTTGTGTTCAGCTGGGGATCTCAGCAGGACAGATAATATCCCTTCGCTTACGTACCGTACGCGTCTCATTTGTGATTATGTGAAGCTACTATAGTGCAGACCCGATTACACAGAGCAACAGAAAACAGAAAATTCAAAGCGCTTTGTTCGCAAAAGTTTGGCCAATAAAACCTCCAGTCTAGAGTTCGATCAAGCCAATGGCAATTGGATTCTAAACCGGGCATGTTTAATGTAACAATCTTTAAGGTGTCGGATCGTCAAAATACTCGGGTATTCACCTTTCTTCGTGCTTTCTCGACACCCCTAGAATCTTGGAGCTTCAGCAGAATGGCGACATGGATATCCTCAAACTCAAATGGTGGCCAAAGGACAGCCCATGTGAACTCTACAGCTCGATCCAATCACATCAAAGCAACGCCCTGAACATCCACAGCTTCGCCGGTGTCTTCTGCGTCCTGGCAGCCGGCGTTGTACTTTCCTGTCTCATAGCCATGGTGGAAAGTTGGTGGTCACGGCGGAAGGGATCCAGGGTCCCCTCTAAGGAGGTAAGCAAGGGGCTATGTGACGGGATGAGGTGACATAGTCCGGAAAAGATTCCAGACCTGAGCACAGTCTAGAATCGATTTTAGAATAAGGACAAGGACTGAGAACAGAACGCAATGGTATGAATGACGGATACGTCAAGCGTGGAGACAGTAGAATAAATCGTCATTGGGGGTAAAGACCCAAACCATCCAGAACATTATACAAAATGGGTACATTCATCTTCTTCTGTCATGAAACACTTTTTGCACTCCGACATTGTTCTTCCCAAGAGGTCGATATTAGTTACAAAGCACTTCAGCCAAAAGGAATCTGGAAGATACGTTATCAGCTGTCCTTAAAGTGGAATTGATCTTTTGCACATACTTGTGCGTTTACGACCCGGGGGCCAAATCTTGCCCGCCACATCATTTTATTCGACCCGCGAAAGCAAATCAAACTTATGAAATTCCATTATTATTCCATATAAATTGCAGCAATAATCATTATTTTTACTTCAAATTTGAAAACCAATTATTCATTCATTTGTTGTGCATTCGATATGACATATGTGGAGGGGATAAAACATTCTATGTTTTTAAACACCGGTATTATATAGATATATTCATATTTCAGTGTCAAATGAACTCATTCACTGCTCATTCACATGCAAAAAATGTGTCCAGTCCAATGCCAGGGTTTTTGTCATTGTCACTTGAATTCCAGGACCCACAGAATATTTATTTTTAGTACTAAATAAACATTCAATACAGCATTAGAAACCTTAGAGCCTCTTCTTTCATGTGAACAAAATAGTTAATTCCTAAATTGTATGGGTTTGGAGTTATATGAACTCGAAATGAGGGCAGCTGTCCAAAATACAATGCAATACATACATATTGGTTTATATGGTGCTTGAACAACAGCTGAAGCTGCAACAAAGTGCTAACATCATGGAAAAAGGGAAATGCTTCCCCCTTGTAGAAAAGAAAAAAACATTGCCATAGGCCATGGCCCGCGCTTTATTGGCACCCAAGCATGAAAAAACAAAACCCGAACAAATTCGGGAATGGCGCTCTCCATCATATTTTCAATTCCCGAATAAATGTGTGAATGGCAGTGAATGAGTTAAGTTTTCAGGAGAAGACTCTTTAGTATGGTCCAGGTGGTCTATTTTTAGTGTACAAACACATTAACCTGGGTTGTTTCCTCAAAGCTTTATTCATACTCAATTGAATGCCGTTCCCAGCTTCAAAATGTAGCGAGAACAGTTACCATTTTCAGCGGTAGTAAGCGAGCCATTTAATTTAATTCCACCGTGAACAGAGGATGCTGATATTGTTAAAAGCTACAACAAACAGCCCCGGGCTCTTTTTTTTTCAGAAACGTTGCAATTTTCCCTGACCACAGAAGAGTCCAAACTAGTGACTCGTGATTATGAAACATGGATATTTACACCGCTGGCGCTCTTTTCTAAAAACAGCTGCACCTTGTAAATTAGCAGAAGCCCCCTTTTGTGTTTTATCACCAGCAGGCCGATCAATTGAGTCAATCAAGGTGTTTTTTTCATGATAGAAACCCTGCAGTACTGCTAATGTAGAATCTTTCTTTGCTCCACTGGAGATGAGAACGGCGCGTTAAAAAAAATCAACAACAAAAACACTAAACAAAAGCCTATTGGCAACAGCTTTACTCACTGTTCCATTAATAGATTAAAATCACACAACCGTGGGTCACTTTTCCCAACCATTAGCATTCATCGCATCCAATCTTTTCCTTTTATCTGGCTAATCTCATCTCTCTGCACTCCCAAGTACAAGGGGGTCCAATATTTCAGTCAATGACTTTAATCGCAACCGCGAATGTCATAATTCAGAACACGCCGCAGATGAACCGAAGCAAATGCAATTAGAGGTGAAATCATTTTTGGGCAATTATCCGGAAGGCAATTAAGAACACGTTCCTAACACTTCGGAAACGCGCTTGAAGTAAGGCATTTAAGAAGATAAGCATCTGAAAATAACTGTGAAGGTAAATTGAGTGTTATAGGTGGTGGAGGTACAAGTGAGTTGCTCATTAGCATTTCCGAAATTGCTTTGGGGACCCCGAACCACCTACTTCAGCACCTTCAGTGGTAATGAATGTATTGTGTCGACGATCTTTTGTTTAACAAGGGATGGATATTTTAGTCAAATGGATGTTTTGTTGACACACCTCTTTGGCCCATTTGATTGTCAAGTTCTTCCTGTTCTTTCTGTTGATTCCTCGGAACTCCTCTGCATACTCAAGAAGGACCTGAACTTCACACACACACACACACCCCTCCTCAATGTCAGAGAAGCACTTACAAAATGGCAACACGCTTGACAGCAGGCTGATGGCAGTTTAGACCCCCCAAGCCCCCTCTTCTCATCCCGATGTTACGACTCCATAATTCCATTATGTACTGTCTTATTGCTTCAGTAAATCAAGTTAAACAAATTAAATAATTAGCCCGCATGCCCCCTGCTCATTACTTAGACATCGACTATGACTGGGACACGTACATTATGTTCCATTTGGAAGAAGAGACCGAGTACTAAATCCAAAAGAATTAAGACAAATTGTTTGTACGGTGTGATTCCCCATAAAATATCTAATGAATTGTAATGCAAGGTTAGAGTGCACAACTTTGTAAATGCGGATTATTAGTTGAGACTGTATTCAGACTGTTTACTCTCTAGCTAGCTATCTTGCGAGCTAGCGATTTTCTATCTATTTGCTACTATTAGCCCCCTATTGGCTAACTAGCTAGCTTTCTATCTACAGTATTGGAGTTACTTCCGAGTTGAGTGAACGCTGGAGTGTGTGGCTGCCACTGCTCACCCACAGTAAAACTTATCCTGTGACTGTAAAATTGCCTTGAGAGTTTTGAAAGGCGTTTATAAATGAAATGTATTATTATTATTATTATTATTATTTAGTTTAGGTCAAGTGTGAATATTAGGATCTGATCTTGTGAAACAACGGGCCAAGATCATTTGAAGGTAAAAAGAATTAAAGCGATGACATTTGAAATGTTTATTTTATTTCTTTTTTTTATTGGACAGCTTTTGTTCCCATTTTTTTCAATTGTCATGTGAACGCAAAGTGAACCAAATCAGAGTAACTGAACACTACCTAAGAAAACAACATCCATCTCAGAATGCTACTAGGTCTCATCATTGTGATCAAACACTGTCGAAAATAAACATGTATGATTCAAACCTTTACCAGAAAACCTTAAAGGACAACCGACACCTCCGGACAAGTTGTGTCCATAATTTGTCAAATCACTTCAAATGACTTCTATTGAGCACATTTTACAAAGATTCCACCGCATGTAGCTATATATTACGTTTTAAGACTCACGCTGAATATTCAGGAAGTCATGTTTTCGAGTTGATGACGATGCCTGACGTGACGTCACGTCAGGAACGCCCCTGAACGAGAAAGTGACACACAATGCATTTTGGGTACTTTGTTTGGTCTGAAAACATCATGTTGATCCGTGTTGAAGGCGAAATTAGAAGGAAAAACACATAAATAATGTTATGGTGAATTGTTGTGTGTTGCACCAACACTACCAATTGCGGTAACACCATACAGAAGTTGACACAAATTCCCAGCAGACAAATCAGCCCATTTCCAACGGAGCTCGGGTCCCATCTTGTGCATTTTTTGGGACGCTACATTGGAGTCCAGACGGCTCGAATTGATACGGAAGGACTTCTTTAATCGATTGCAAACATTTATGCTTTCCTCTTCAGAACTATTTGACTCATATTCACAACTGGATGAGTAACACGAAAGCATCTTCTCCGAATCTGAACTCTCTTAAGCCATTGTTTTGATTCTGGAGCATCCTGGCGTGACGTCACGAACAAGGGGGCGGGTCCTTCTGAAACTCGCCATTTCCGAGGTCATTTTGTAGCAGTTTTGGGACACTTTTAGTCATTTTTATTGGTGTTTTGCATTTGACTAAAATATCAGCCTGTGTGTTTTGTGTATTTTAGATGCTAAGAAACGTTTTGCTGATGTCAGTTGGGAAACGAAAAAATGGTGTCGGTTGTCCTTTATAGAGGCCTAAACCTTTTCTAAGTTTCCAAAATCAATCAAAAGCTATTATTCCAAAATCTTACAAATCTCATAGCCACAAGAAACAATGTTGGTATTAGTTTATTTGTAGCTGTTTTAGATGGTTTGACAAATCAATAACCAATGTGAATTTTGATCTTATGTCAATCGAAAACGTTTTTTTTTTTTTTTTTTTTTTTTTTGTTAGAAGCAAAAATGGACTCCCGAGATTCTACATAATGCATCACTTGGCCAGTGTATCCATTCCTGACCAATTTTGTCCATGGCACAAGCCAATAACCGACCCTTTTCCCCCCTTTCACCCCCTAGCAGCCCCCTACTGAAGTTCCCTGCTCAGTTACTAGCTTTAATCTGTCATTCAGACCAGTAGTCATGTTAGCCACTGAGCACTACAAAGACACTCGGCCTTCATCTGAACTAAAATTATGTTCACCCCATCCCCCACCACCACCAACCAATCATGCCCCAAAACCCACGCGCACCCCCTACCCGTGAGTTTCAATGAAAAATCAGCCCCCGACTGAGCGCAGGAGAGAGTTGCAACGTGAACAGGATGGGCAGCAGAGATTTGTGAGGATGACAGAGGCTTTGATTAGAATTCTAGGTCAAGGTTTGGCATTTCATTGTCATCACAGACAATGTAAAATCGTTACTATTGATACATTTGGCCCCCAAGCACATACACACGTAACAAATTGAATTTGAAATGAATCACCCAGATGTCCGGCGGAGCAAGCTGACATCAAAGTATTTTCATAACCACTTTGGTGTTACCATGACATTGATGTCATTAACTTAGTCAGCCATGTTTGGTTTTGATAGTTGACCCCTGACATTTAGCTTCGACCTTTTTGGTGCAGTGATCCATTGATTGCTTTTTTCGGACCATTGATTACTTGCCACTGTAGCTTAAAATTGTGATTATTCAAGCAGTTTGAGGACAAAAATATTGTGAAATCATCATGCCTGACACCCGCCTTTCAAATGTGATTACTTTTAGTCCCACTGTAGTTTGAACAATTCTAATTTAACTTGAAGACAGCTTGATAGATAAATCACAAGTCGCATTTTATCTCCCTGAGAACGCTGGCATATCATTTGGCCAGTAGATTTATTCTCGTTTGTTTAACGTCACCCATCCTCTTAAAGTTAAACTGTGACACGCTCAATTTAAGTGATGAACTCGTTGGCCTCCTGCAATCTCAGTAAACGTATGTGCCACTTCAGCCCACCATTCCCACCATTCCTGCCGATGTGTTCTTTTTTAAGCTTCACATAAAACAGAACTGTTGGGTTCCTCATTTGTTTATTTTTTTGTGGGATCTGGGGGAGGGCTGGATATAAAGTATATTGGCACATAGAGTTCACTCTTGGCATGAGAATTCCACAGCGGTGAACTTACTGTGTATGCATAATAGCACACAGTGTGGCTGAAGGTCATTGTTGTTCAAAGCAGGAGATTCAGGAAAGCCCAAGTTCACGCAAATAGCTTTGAGTATAATTGCCTAACATAAACCCCTCAGAGAGCTAAAGTTGCAATTCACACCTAAAAACGGTCATGTAATATTTCTAACTTTAGGTGTCGTTGCACTTTGTTATGCTAGCAAGCTTAGCTAGCTAAGCTAATGAAGCAGCCTGATGATATCCTCATTGGTTTGCATTTGGCTACTTTGTGAGTAGGTTTTTGTGGTTGTTTTTTTTTTTTTTTTTTTTTTTTGCTTTAAATTCCTTCTGGTTTGGTTGATACTTAAAAGAAAGCTTGAAGCCACATGCAAGGATTTTTTTAAAATTCTTTTCGATCACTTTTTCTTTTCAAATTTACAATACAGTACAATACATACAATATGTATTGATTTATATAGCTCTTTAGCAACAGCTGAAGCTGTAACAAAGCGCTTAACATGGACAGCTATCATACACAGCTATCATACACAGGAAATAAAGCAGTAACAATGATAGTAGAAAGTACCAGGGATTGAAACCAACCAAGATCAAGTCAGAATCATTCAGAGTCGAATGCCAAAGAGTTTTGAGACGGGTTAATTTAAGGTGAAGAATTTAGTAGTGGTAAATGAACTACCAAACCATTCAAGTTGAAAGAATTCACTGTACGAGGCTGGTATCTCGTTTTCAAGGGGGAAAGAGATTTCTCGGTAAATCTAAGGGGAGATAGAGCGCAAGGCAAAATAAACAATAAGGTATTACCACTTTAAATGTTTTTGGTGTTTTTTTATGTCCTCTGGTAATCTTAGTCGCTTCAGATATTTCCCAAGTTGCCTGGAAATGACGACAGGCACACACACACACAAACACACACACACATAAGCGGCCTCACCTCTTCAATCATTCTGCCTTGTGTTGAGTAAAATGAATGCGCTCAAATCTTTGCCAAGTATACCATAAACATTCATAAATCCCCTGCGGATTTTGACCCTTATGCGTTCCATCAAGTTTGTTGTACACTCAATAAAACATTCTCATATACTGTACTTCCATTCACTTATGATCATGCTCAACCAAAATCCCTTCCGCCCAAAGAAACTGCATCCCAATAGGTGACACGCACGCGCCCGCTCTGCACCGATTAATCGTCGACCAATCCGTGGCTGTGTTTCTTGTTTCGTCTGCATTCTCTTTAAAACATTCCTCCGCATACAGTCCCTTGACATGCATAATGTCTGCTGCAGTGTTGTCCTTTTTATCTGTGTCTGTGCTATATGATTCTCTGTGGAATGGCCTACATTGTCATATCCAGACATTAATCTTGGTTTGTTAGCCGCAGGGTTTATACAACTCACCCACACGATGCAATACACCTGAATTTAGAGTGTGGATTTCACTTGCAGGCAAAAAAAAGATCCTATCTTACATCCTGGTTTTGCTCTAAATGCTGATGTCAATAATATAGTTAGTCGGAATGAACTCATTCATGCACAAATAATGACAACCTGTAGCCTGATAAAGTGTCCGCTGTAGTAACGATGTCCCTGTAAGGATTGAAGATGGGAACATTTAGCCTGATTTACTTACTTGAGTGGTATTCAATTCGGAACGCCTCTTTGTCATATCAATAAAAATAAGGCAGGTCAAAAGGAATGTAGCTCAACATTTCAGATGTCATTTTTTGTTGATAAATTTATTGAGACTGAATCAATAGTGGGACTCTGAGTTGCACAAATCCAGTGGTACCAGTTGACTTAGTTGCTTCAACATGAGATTAACTCATTCACTGCCAGACGATGTGCAAAAAAACGTGTCCACTCCAGTGCCAGGGTTTTTGTCATTGTCACTGAAATTGCAGGCCCCACAAAATATTGAGTTTTAGGACGACATAAACATTCAATACAGTGTAGGAAACCTTAGATTCTCTTCTTTCATAAGAAATAAAGAGTTAATTATATGGGTCTGGAGTTATATGAGCTTGAAATGAGGGTGGCTGTCCAAAATACAATGCAATATATACATATTGATTTATATAGCACTTTAACAGTAGCTGAAGCTGGAACAAAACACTAATGTGAAAAAAAGGGAAATTCTGCCACCTTGTGGAAGAAAAGAAATTGCCAGAGGTCTGGCCAGCGCTTTATTGGGACCACAGCAAAAAAGACCAAAGCGCAAACAAATTTGGGAATGGCGCTCTACGTCATATTTTCAATTTCCGAATAAATTCGGGAAAGGGTGTGAATGAGTTAATCATCGATCAATGCTACACTTTGATATTTGCTGTCAATTTTAACAATTGGTTATTCAATTGGAAGCAGATCACTTATTATGCCCATTTCTATTACAAAAACAAAACAATTTATGGCCAAACACTACTATTGTCACGGTTTGCGAGGTGGTGATGGCTGTTGTGGATCCCAAAAAAGCAGGCAGGAGGGAGCAGCAGGTTGTATTTGACAAATTGTATTAAAATAAAGTCAGCAGGAACAAAATCTAAAACATCAAAATCATCTGAACAGAAAAATACAAAGTATCAAAGAAAACCAAGAGTAAAAGTCTGCCAAGATGAAACAAACTTGACAGGGTGCAGAAAACACATGCACATCATACAATGCACTGAATGCACTGCACAATGCATCCACAATGCAATGACCCGACACCGAATGGTCGTGCCGGGAGTCCTTTTGACTGCCACAGATTGGAACGACCAACACCAGCCCGGCTGCAGGCAGGGCCGACAGCGCTACCCGTTGGTCGCCAATCAGAACGTGGCAGTCTGCCACTGATCGGGACGACCAGCACCTGTGCAGGTGCAGGCGGGGCCGACAGCGCCACCCGTTGGTCACCAACCAGATCATGACAATTATTGGGTCACCTGAGTCAAAGATTAACTCATTCACTGCCATTCCCGAATTTATTTGGGAATTTCTTGCAAGGGGGTGGGGGCGATAATGCACTGTTCAGACCTCTGGCAATATTTTCCCTCCAACAAGCGGGCAGCATTTGCCTTTTGTTCAGTTGCCCTCATTTCAAGCTCAGATAACTGCAGACCCATATAACTTAGAAAATAACTATTTTTCTGATGAAAGAAGAGATTCTATGGTTTCTTACACTAAATTGAATGTTTATATCGTATGAAAACTCAATATTCTGTGAGTCCTGCAATTTGAGTGAAAATGACAAAAACCTTGGCACTGGAGTGAACACATTTTTGCCCATCGTCTGGCAATGAATTAGTTAATTATCCTTATCACAGATATTTTTCTTTTTGTGTTTTATTGGTTCGATTAAGTGTTTCGAAATGCAGCATTATATCCAAATTAGGTTTTGGAGAAAAATGGCATTATATTACATCCAGGACCCATTTCATGTTTTATGTATTTGGCCTTTTAAATGTTTGATAGATTCTGAAGGAGTTCTGGCACAGGAGTAAATAAAAGTATCCCTTGATTTTCATTAAATGTGGCGGTCAGAACTCCTCCATAATTTCAACATCAATGGTTATGACCTTGTCTGATATTTCATGTCGATTTAGCATGAGCAGTACAGGTGTTCTTCGTTTTGACCAAATCAATGCATTTGGTTCGTTTAAGAAATTAGAATTTGACTTATTGCTTGTCTGCTCATCCTAACTCTGGAATGATCTGTTTCAAAGTGGGCTCAAAACTCTCATATTACCTTTTATTTGTTGTTGTTGTTGTTTTTTTTTTTTGTAGATAAGTACTCTGTTTTGAGGGATGTAGCGGGCGAGGGGAGAGAGAGACACAGAGAGCAATACAAAATGCCATTTAAACATCTCCCCTTTCCAGGTACATAACGACTGTGTGAATGTCTCTCTGAGGACACGACACAGGTCGAGCTGCTTCGCTGCGTGAACTGACTGACTGCCGTGTCTCTCTTCTCGCTCAACCCCCCCCCCCCCCTTTCCCTCCCGTCTGTTTTTTTTCTCCTGTTGACGTCTCTTTGCCACCTTATCATCCTCCCGTCTGCCTGATCTCATCTGTCACTCATTCCCTTCTTTGTCTTGCGCCCGCCGCCATGGTGCTTGTCTTTGGACTTTTTTTATATTGTGTTTAAAATCCCATCGCTCTACTTGCATGCAAACAAAAACCCATTTGCGCAAATCCCTTTTTTGACTCGTCAACCCCCCTACACCCGCCCCTCGCTCTACGCATGCCACTACACACCAGAAGCAGGCAGATGACCCATCTGCTAGGCAAGCCGCCAATCCCTGTCCTCACACCACCAATGAGCACCCTCTAGCTCTGGGCGCCCAGATCCAGAACCAGACCTTAAACACTTCCAACGCCACGGTTCCAGCCTCCACCCGTTACCAACCCCCGGCATGCTGCGACATTCCCTGCGCCTTGATCGTGCAGCACTCCTACGAACCCAACAACCCCTCCGAGCACGCCCCTAAAATGCGAATGACCACCTTCACCACCTCGCCCCCGACTCCAAGGTTATACATACAGTAGAAGTCAGAACGTGGTTGCCGAACAGCATGATGGAATTGGTTCAAAGCAAATGATCGGCATGTGTTGATCAGACAAGCAAGCATTTTCTTCGCTGTGGTTGTTGTGTGTGTTTGTGTCATGTGGCCTTTTCTTGCCTTTTGAGAAGCCGGAGATTCCAAATAGCGCAGCACTCGTCACGTGCCATGCGACACTTTTGCACAAAAGTAGTTGATTCACCAAAGTGATGCCTTTGCTTTGTAACAAATATGAGATATGACTGCCGTTGATGTACACTAGGTGAAGTGTGACTATGGCAGAACGTCCCACAGTGCTTTCCATCGTCCCTCCCTGTAGTCCCTTTCTGTCTCGCCAATGTCCCCGCCAAACCCCCTACAGCAGAGGTCAGATAATGATTCACGTTTCTTTCGTACGTCCCTTCGTTTTGTGATCCAACTGATTCTTGACTTACTGGTTGGCATACCTGATAGACCCCTTTGTCGTCATTGTCCACTGTGTATATGATAGTGGCAGGAAAAGCATTCCTGCCCTACCCTCCTCTCCTTCCCCCCCAACCGCTCCTTCCTTAGATGGCAACAGAGTGTTCCACAGTCAGTCCACCAGCTTCAAACGGAAGGGCTCAAGCCCTTTCCAGAATTTCTTTGACCCACAGGACACGGTCAGTAAATTTGTTTTAAAGCCCCACTCATGCATCCACTTTCCTCAAAACTTTCCTATTACCATATTTTATTTTATTTTTACCTTGCAGTACTTCCACGGTGCCCTTAATCACCCCCTAAAACAATGTGACACCCCGCACTTTCCTCCAATGAACTGTGAGCTTTAGCTCACAGAGAATTATTCCCCTGCTTCCCCTGTCCTGCTTTTAAGCAAACTGCACCATCCCGCCAACACTCCGTCCAACTGTCCGGCAAAAGCATGAAACACCTCGCACTTGAATGTCACCATCCCTAGGACTTGTGATCAAGTTTTGTGTGTGTGTGTACATGCATAGAGATTTACATTGTGGGTTTTTTTTAAGTTTCATTTAATGCATACAGCCTTTGACTGAAAGCTACAGTGCAACCTCCAAAGTTGAACGATTCCATCATAGGGTTTGATTTCCAAGTCCTTCTTGTTTGAAAAAACTGGATCAAAAAACATTGACTCGTTCAACAGCTGATGTTTATGCAGTATGATCGACCATAAGACATCCTGCGAAAAGTGCCCTAAAGACGTCGATACATGTTGTGATGTGAAAAAAGTTCTTGTTATTGTACAGTTGTTTCCCTCTGCGTTATTTGACAGACTTGCTTATCACCTTGAAGGATGGAAAAGTTTAATTTCACTCCACCGTCCTCGTTCTACACCACCAGTTCTCTGGTGAAGTGAGTAAGAATATTTTAAAATATCAGAAACTTCTCTGTCGATTGCAAGCAATGCCGAAAATAGGTGAGACGCGACGAGTAGACTTCAAACTTTAAATGACGATGCTACTATTTAGTTGAACCACTATTGTGTAATGTATAATGTACCAGATTTTCCAGTATATAAGGCACACCGGGGTCCAAGCCACACCCCCAATGAATGGTGTATTTTCATCCTTTTTCCATATATAAGGCGCACCCGCAGTATAAGGCAATGAATGAAAAATGTTTTTCAAATTTAATAGATAAATATATAACAGTTTTCCCAATATAAGGCACACCCACATTATTAGGCGCTACAGTAGAGACTGGGGTTCCGTACTACTTCTTCTGCAGGGGTAAAATTGAGTTGGTTGCTGCTGACAGTACTTGCAATACCTGTTGTGGCTCAATGTGACTTCACATATATGACACACCTGCGTATAAGGCGCAGGGCCATCTTTGGAAGAAAATCAAGCCTTTTGGGTGCACATTATACACCGGAAAATACGGTATTTGTTTTAGATTTTTGAAAATAATTTGTGGCTTGATGACGTATAATTTATGACTTCCGTTTTGGGTGCTGTGAGGCAACACACAAGCGTCACACAAGTCAATCCTTCATATTCGCAAAAAGTGACACCAGAATTTGTCACGATTTGCAAGGTGATGGTGGACCCCAAAAAAGCAGGCGGGAGGGAGGAGCAGGGTGTATTGGAGTAAAAGAGTTGGGAGTAAAAGAAGCTATTTTCATAAAACAGCAAAATCCTTCACTAAACTGCCATGGTTGGGCGAGGTTCAATTTGGATCGTTCGTACAACAGTCTGCTTAGGCTACATAGGCTTAGTTATGCTGATGAGGTGATACCAGATCAAATCGGGCAATCAGGCCAGTCGTAGACCTCATACTCAGGCAGGACAATAGAAGTAATCAGTAAGGACAATATAAGTAATTTGTGGAGCCGCGGGGACCAATCATAACAGAGTCCAGCACCGCCACGACAGTAGGGATATGTACAGGGCCAAAACTACCAGTAAGTCTATAGTTCGCTGACGAAGCATCTTGGATAAGAAGCGAAATGTCCGACACCTACAAAGAAGTACAGATGACGGCTGAAGAAACCTTTTCATCGATAAATAATGTTGGCTAGAACTAAATCTCAAGCAACAAGGTCATAAGAACAAAAATAGTCCAAAGTAACAAACAAAACCATGACTGAAAAATGAGTGAGAACAAAGCAAACCAGACAAGATGAAACAAACCTGACAGGGTGAAATAAACAATGACCCGACACTGAGTTAACTGCCACTGATTAAAATGACTAATAGCTATGCAGCTGGAGGCGGGACCCTACAGTGCCACCCGTTGGTGAAAAACCAAAATGTGACAGAATTGCGTGATTTAAATTTTTAGGAATATTTTCTTTTCAAGATCAGACTAAAATCGGAGAGTTTAACTTTGGAGGTTCCACCATATATCCTATGATGCAATAAATCAATAAGTCATCAAAGATGATGCAATTCGTCCAAGCGATTAGGAATTCCCATGAAAATGAGACATTGGTCTCAATGAGAATTCTGTCATTGAGTGTAAAGGGTTCCTTTCCATTTAATCATCGTATCGGTGTTATAAAGGCTTGGGGATGCTGTATGCAGTTGGTGTTCACGCTGGAATCGCAAAGCACACAAGCGTCATTCCGGATTCTGCACTCCCTTTGAGACTTTGTATTGTTTGTATGTTCCTATCTCAATATCCTGACCGTGGTTATCCCTCCTCCCTCCATCTTTCCCTTCCTCTTCTTCTTCAACCCCTCATCACATCAACGTTCATCCTCCACCTAACGATGGTCATTTCCTATCCTCCCAAATCGTGTCAATGGCACCTTGCGCTCATTTGCTCTTCCCCTTTTTTGCAACAACCAACTGCAAACTTCCTCTCACGATTATTTCTCCACTTCACCTTATCAATCCTATTGTTTTTCTATTTCTTTGGAAATGTTTTTTAAATATCGAAAATGCATTCTACATACCTTTCTTTGTTTCTTATCCCTGGACTCTTTTCGGACCATCAACCGTCACGGCCTTCTGTTCTCCACCATCCCCTGCCCCCTCACTCCCTCTTCACCCTGCAGGACGATAAGGAGATCGACTTGGAACACCTACACCGCCGGGTTAACAGCCTGTGCACAGAGGATGAAAGCCCCCACAAGCAATTCTCCACCTCTTCCGTCGATCTGACGCCCCTCGACATGGACGCGCTGCCCTCTGCCCGCCAAGCCCTGGAGCAGATAAGCGACTTCCGTAACACGCACATCACCACCACCACCTTCATTCCCGAGCAGATCCAGACCCTCAGCCGCAGCTTGTCCGCCAAAGCCGCCGCCGGGTTTTCGGCTGGCTTCGCTGGCAGCGGCGCCGGCGGCGTCCACCAGGACCACCGGACTGGCGGGGTCGGCCCTTTTAGGCAGAGGGCGCCCAACGGCGGTTTCTTTCGCAGCCCCATTAAAACAATGTCCTCCATCCCCTACCAGCCCACAGGTCCCGGGCCCAACTTTGGATATGGCAATGACCCAGATAGAGGTACATCCATCTAAGTGCTTGTTTCGGGGTGATTTGGTAAAGAAGAGTCAAGGGGGGTCATGGGTGAGGGGGGGCATCCAACAATGCGAAGGGAAAGAGCCGCCGCATAGACACTTATGTACATAGTCATTTTTCAGTTTTCAGTCTTTCCTTGGAAGATTCCATTTTGTATGGGGAGAAGGGGTGGGTGGTTCTGATCGGACATCCGGTAAAGGTGCAAATGGGAGAGGGTCAATAATCAAATGAGATTTTTGCTTTCTTGGTGTTATTCTTGTGCTTGCTCGGGACTGTTCTTTTCCTGGGAAGAGTCAGATTTGTTTTTGTTTTTTTCATTTTTGTGCCCCGAAAATGAGAACTGCAAGTCTGAAAATGTCCCAAAAAAAATTTCTGTATCGCTCTCCTGCACTCCAGCTGGACCTTGGTTGTGGTCTACTCATGAAACCACAAAACATATACAATCGGTGTGCCAATCCCCAGAGTATTCCGGTCGAACTCAGACGCAGGATTTATCTAGAACTCGGTGTCCATGCTTAAGTATTTCCCTCTTACTTTTCAAATGCCCGCTCATGTCTTAAAATGATGTCACCACGGCAGATCAGCGGGAAGCGAAAACTGAACAAGGTGAACTGGTGAACTTCTTTTCAACTGCCCAAATCTTCACAACGCTGTACAAAAACAAAAAAAATATCCGGCCTATCGGTGTGTCGGCCCGAAAACAAACTTGTCCATTCTTTGATGCACATTGCAGACGCTTTGTGAACCCCACTGCACTGCACCAGTGCCCACAGATCTGTAAGTGATTGTATGAGCAGATGACCTTTTTATTTTTTATTTTTATTTTTAATTTTCCTCACACATGGTACTGTACTATCAGCTTTTCAAGTCGTGGTGGGACCTTTTCATCAAACTTTTCAGAAAGGTAATAAAGCGGAATAAAAAAAAGACAAAAAATATACAGTATATATATAAAAGAAGTGATTTCAATGCTTATTATATGTCTTTTTATGAGATTTGTTTTCAAAAAAATATTTTAACACGTGGAATGTGTTTTTGGTTAGGAAATACCCCCCGCCCCCTCCAAAAAAAAAATCATTGTTCTATGCTGTCTAATTGTTTGATCTGCTTAACTAAGTGCTGTAGTCCCTGTTTTTGCTCCATGCGTCATTCAAATCTCACATTTATATTTTTTAGCTTTTGGTCACCATAGCGACTTAAAGCGTCACCCTCTAGGGGTCATGTCTTCAAATGTCATTCTTGTGTTCGAGTCCCATGATTGATTTGTTATCAACATTGAGTAGTAAAATGGTTTTAGTGTTGAGAAGAGGCCACCGCAACAGCATTTTCAGAACAAGCCTTATTCGCCAACTAAGTCGCTTTTACCCCCTTTTCCAACAAATGTCCTAGCGTAGTGGATAACACAGAAGAGCAGATGCGTTTGGAATTTTTTTTTTTCTTGTCACATCAAATGTACTGTTTTTTGATGACTTGTTTTAAAAGTGCCAATTAATTCCAACAAGACCATTAAGGTGCATTTAAGTGACGATAGGCGGGCGGTGTACATAAAAAGCACTTTGGGGGGGTAGGGGGGTGGTGGAGTTTGGTTGGTTCAATTGGAAGCCAAGCGGTTTCCATTGACACTTAAGAATTAAAAGTGTTCTCGTTGTTTTGAGCAAGTTTTCAGTTTATCTTTAAGAACTAAAAAGGTTGTGCATAGAGAACTCAAGCCACGGTGTTTAGAAACAAGAATTCTTAGCTATTCTTTTCTTATCTTGTTAGGCTGCAGTGTGGCTACTGAATGGTAAAATAGGACACAGACATTTATCAAAGTTTTATTTAGTCAAAATCAAAGACGTTATTAATGGGAGGGGGGGGAAATGTATATTTTACATGTTAATGCTATTTTTGTTAAACAAAAAGGAAAGAATCATAACAAGCTGTTTTATTAAGTTGTTGATGTTTTTCATCTTCCAACAGAGTGTCCTAAACTTTAACCAACTGAGGTCCGAAGAGAATTTCTCTTATTTAAATGAATTCCCTTTACATTAATGTCAATAGACTTCAACGTGATTGATTAATTAATCGTAGTTTACAGACAGAAAATTGACTGAAAGATCCATTTTGGGACCCAATGCAAAGTTTGGGAAACCCTGCCTTACATGATCAGCATAATCTCATACTTATAAAGCTTTTTTGCACGCAGTCTTCTCAGTTCATCTGATTTTTATTTTTTTCTGTCTAAATAACAAAAATTGGCAAGTTTTGTATTGATGGAAAAGAAGCATGCACAAACTTGCTCCTGATGCAGTCTGTCATCATTTTTCTTGGGTTTTTAATTTCACATATAGAACTGCAGATTTTACTTGATAATTTTCCAAATGTAGAATGACAACAACAACTAAAAAAGAAAATATGGTGTACAGTATTTAAGATAGGCCTATTTTGTTTATGTGTTGCATATTATTCAAAAACTGAACAAACCGGAGGCCTCTGTTCCAGGTGGCAAAGCTTTCTGTGTATAATTTGTCTAATAAACAGGTTTTCTACAGTGTGGTGTTTTTCTTCTTTCTTTCCGTTGTTTTTAGGGGGTGTTGCAAATTTTTGAAAAGCCATATACAGTACCGCTTGATATCCTAAAACTGGAGGTATGTAAGGATTTAGCCACCAGATGTCAGCAAAGGCAAGTATACCAAATTCTAAGTTATAGTACAACAGATTTTCTTTTTGGCATGTGTGGAACTGCCCTTGAGAAAAAATAGCCGATTTTTAACATTTCATGGGCATCGTTTTGTGTTCTGTGTCTTTATATATAACCACGTGTTTTCTCTTGGTCCGTGTTGGACACACCTGGTTTAAATGAACAGATTCAAAGTCAGACTTAACAGAGGTTGATGATTTGAATCAGGTGCGTTGCAACTGGGAGACTTGGGGAAAACGTGGAGGACAGCGGATCTCGATATGAGTTTGACACTCCTGATCTATTCCGTGTGTCTTATTCTTATACTGTATATGAAAGATTTTGAAATAGACCATTCGTTAAGGGTGCAGCTGATACTCCGAAGTGCCTCACAGTGCAGAGAATATACAATAGTAAATATATTTTGGAACAAAATGTGATTGCACACAATTAACAGGAATAAACAGATGAGCTTGCCCACAAACCTGGGGACTCTCATCTCTTCATTTCAAGTCTTCAAATGGTGAGTAGTTTTACTTTTGGTTTTATTCCGCCTAATTGATTTTTATGACATTGATAGTTTTAACCTGAAGTGACTGGATAAAGTATTTTATGTGACATGTCTAGTGGAAGAATTGCATTTGATTATTTGCCCCCACTTGGTGTCGTCTGTCATCATTGGTATTTTAACTCTTCCCATATTGAGTTTATTCGTTTTGTCTAATTATGTGGTGATTCATTTGCTTGTACGGTGAAGGATTTTATAATTGTGGCAATTTGTGCTTGGAATTGATGTCACCTCGTGTTACATTTTGCTCCCTCATAACCGTTGTTAGATATGTTCATCGATACTTCAAATTTGAGTCATTTTACTTTTTCTTTCATCTTATTTTGCACGATTTGCAAGGTGGTGGTGTTGGTAGTCCCCAAAAAAGAGGTAGGAGAAGGGTGTATTTGACAAATGGTATTGAAGTTGGCAGGAACAAAATCTAAAACAGTCATCAGAACAGAAAGGTCCAAAGTGGCAAACAATACAATGAGTAAAACATGACAAGACGAAACAAACCTAACAGATACAAAGAATGGCCATTGAACGGTCATGTCGGGAGTCCTTTTAACTGCCACTAAAGACCAACACTTGTGCAACTGCAGTCAGGGCCCTGAAGTGCCACCCGTTGGTCGCAAACCAAAACGTGACATTACTTTGGTCACCATTTATTATCGGACGTGTGAACATACTTTTTGAAATAATGAGTAGTTTTACTTGATTTTCGTCTAATTTGTTTGATTGCAACTACGGATATTTTAAAGCATGCGTGACAGGAAAGAATGTTAAATACTCAATCATTTTATGATGGGGTTTTTGAGATTGTTTTTTGATGCTAAAATGTGTTCATATTTTTCATGTTCTATGCTGTATTTGAATACAGTAAAGTCTCGTTATATCGATATTCAAGGGAGTTTGAAAAAAATATCGATATAACCGGGACTATTGATATATCCGATCCTGCGCCGAACTGCATTAAACAAAAGCCGCCAAAAGAGGGCAGCCAAGCGCCATATAAGAAAAGGAGCTGGCCATTAGCTCCCTTTTTTTTGGGTGAGAGATGTTCCCCCAATGTTGCCTCAAAATGGCACATATAATTCTTTAATGAGTGTAAACATGTATGCTTTAATCTTCAGAACTACAGTGTATTTGAAACATATTCATAACTGGATGTGTAACAAGAAAGCATATTATCCGAATCTGAAGCCATTGTTTGGATTCACAAGCAATGCAAGATGTCTTGGCGTGAAGTCATTTTTATTTGCATTTGAATAAAAAGTGACATCGGCTGTCCTTTAATACACAGTATGGAATGTTAATAATTTTCAAAATCATCGCGCTTCAGCAGACAAAACAAGAAACATTGTTGCAAAAAACGATTGCATTCATATACAGTACAGTGGTCATGTACATAACACAACAGGGAAACTGCAACGCTTACATCTTACTGTATTATGTATACAATTTAAAAAAGTCATCAATCTTCTTCTGCTTCCCATTTTTACCTTTTAACACAAACACTTCAATCTCGTCTGCTACACACGAGCTAGCGTCTGAAAATGAAAATGGCTCTGCTACACGGGTGCTGGGCACGTAACCAAGTCACCTGACCAAGTCGACCAATGGCGCGACTGATGGCGTGACACGTAACCAAGACACGTGACCAAGTTGACCAATGGCGCGACCGATGGCGTGTCACGTGACAAAGTCACACGGCCAAGTCGACCAATAGCACGACCGATGGAGGCTCATGTGACCAAGTCGACCAATGGCGCGACCGATGGCGGCTCACGTAACAAGACACGTGACCAAGTTGACCAATGGCGCGACGGATATATCGATATAAACAACAAAAATGGCCGGCGGGGGATGAAAAGGAGCACCGTAATAACCGGATTATCGTAATAACCGGGTATCGTACTAAACGGTACTAATTATACATAAAAAGACTAGAAATGTGCAAGGGAAATGAAAATAGTATCGTAATAAGCGGTACTATCGATATAACCGATATCGATATAACGAGACTTCACTGTATTTATTTTACGTTATTGCATAATGTTTGATTATGCAGTGGACAATTGCTTTGTACACTTGTATAATTTTGACGGATGTCAACGTGTTAAATTAAAACATCACCTGGACAGTTAATAAAGGTTCTGTATTAATGACAATGACATAAAGCATAAAGCCATTCCCAATTGCTTTCGGGATTTGAAAATATGACATGGAATTCACGAATTTGTTCGGGTTTTGGTTTTTATTTATCGGGTGCCGATAAAGTGCTGGTTAGACCTCTGGCAATGTTTTTCCCTTCCACGAGGAGGCAGCATTTGCATTTTGCACCGCTGCCCCCATTTCAAGCTCAATTAACTCCAGACCCATACAACTTATAGGAATTAACTTTTTTCTGATGAAAGAAGAGAGTCTAAGGTTTCTTACGCTGCATTGAATGTTTATATAGTCCTAAAACTGAATATTCTGTGGGTCCTGCAATTTGAGCAAAGATGACAAAAACCCTGGCAATGGAGTGGACATATTTTTTTGCACATCATCTGGCCGTGAATGACTTAATTATACTTGGTGATGAGCGTATTGTTTTTATGGGTGCCGTTAAAGTTTCTCCTGTTTTAGTTCATTCACATTCATGGGCAAGTGTCTTGTAGGCCAGGCCACAGTAAACCAAAGTACGGGCATTAGGTCGTTCTTGAGGCCCCCCTCGCTTCAGCCGCGTGCCAGTTGCGTCGCGGTCTCCCAGGAGATGAGCATGAGGAGCGGCAGCACGCAGACTCCTCTCCCCGGTACTGGAATGATGGAAGCCCCCCCTCCCCTTAGTCCCTTCTCTCATCCCATCCTATAGCGGAGGTGCCCCCCGCAGGCATGGCCAATGGAACATAGAGTCTCCTTTGTGGCCGCGACACTTTAATAATGGTCGGCTACAATATCCAACCTGTCGGTAGCCTCAGGAGCCCCCGTTGGATGGAGGGGGTGGGGGCATGTTGGTGGTGAGAGAGGCGAAAGCTCGGCGCCACACCAACGTCCCTTGTGATGGATGCATGAATAAAAAATATAGGGATGGAAGCCTACATGCGGGATATTTTCTTTTTTTTGCAGGTGTCTGTAATGCACCCCGTTCCTTGTAGTTCACTGAGCCGTATTCATCAGTCACTGTGGTGTTTTCCAATTACAGTGATACCTTGATACCCAGACGGAGTGTGTAAGGCGAGAAGTGTGTGTGGACCAATTACGTGGGTGCGGGGAATAGAGGACCAAAACAAACCGGCTGCCATTTTCTTGTTCGAACGGGCTCGTTCACGAACGACACATCACTCATTGTGGCAGCTCCGTGTGTATCCCGAAAAATAGTTCGTATGCCAAGGTAAAATTTTCATAAATTTAAATTTCAGAATCAGAATCAGTCAAGGGGTTCGGAAACCGAGGTATCACTGTACCTTTATTGAACCTAAATGTTATGTACGAAAACCCCCCCAAAAAAGAAAATGGCCTCAAAATTTTAGGCACCTTTATTTTGCCGACTGTTTATTTGAATGCAAATGTTCTTGATTCAAAACATTTCCAATTAAAATGAATGGAAACAGAGTTAATCCGTTGGGGCCCCAAAATGAAGTTATGTTTAGGTCTTTGATGGAATACAAATACAGTAACAATATCAAAGTAAGTGAAAGCCTACTTAATTTTGGACAAACTATGTAATGCGTTCACTGATAATTTGATGAGAAACGGCGGTCTTTTGAATTAAAGCTGCTCACCATCAGTCATTAATTGACCCACATTGGAAACAGAGTTCCACTGCATAGTAAAATACAGACGAATCCTGTTTTGTTTAATAAATTCACCAATTGTCTTTTGCTCATGGAAAACTTAATCGTTTCTGTGGCAAGGTGCCACAAAATGGCAATAGAAGCCGATCTGGAATGGTATGATATGCACTTACTGTCAAAGGAGATTTGTGAAGGTATACAGTTCGACAAAGAGGCAAAGATATTTGTATTTTACGTAGGAGCCAAGTTTAACTTGAGTTGTTTGTGGGCAGACCTTTTCCATTTAGGTTATATTTTTAATATTCATGAGTATATAGTGTTCCGGGATCATAATTTGTGTGGTATTTAATATATCAAAAAAGATGTACAGACACTCCCCAACTTACGAACGAGATACGTTCCGAATGGTCGTTGAAAAGGTGAATTTGTTCGGAAGTTGCTTCGGTGCTATATGGAATGTATATATAAGGTTTAGATAAGTATGCTTAAAGGACAACAGACGCCATTTTTTGTGTTTCCTAACTGACTTCAGAAAAACGTTTTATAGCATCTAAAATACCCAAAACACACAGGCTGATATTTTTAGTCAAATGCAAAACACCAATAAAAATGAGTTAGTGTCCCAAAACTACTTCAAAATCACCTCCGAGATGGCGAGTTTCAGAAGGTCCCGCCCCCTGGTTCGTGACGTCACGCCAGGACGTCTTGCCTTGCTCTAGAATCAAAACAATGGCTTCAGATTGGGAGAATATGCTTTCTTGTTACTCATCCAGTTCTGAATATGATTCAAATAGTTCTGAAGAGGAAAGCATACATGTTTGCAATCAATTAAAGAAGTCCTCCCGTATCGAGCCATCAGGACTCCAATGTAGCATCCCAGAAAATGGCAAATATAGCGCCCAAGCTCCGTTAGAAATGGGCTGATTTTTCTGCTGGGAATTTGTTTCAACTAGTATCAAATAGTAGTCTTGGTGCAACACAACAATTCACCATGGCGTTATGTGTTTGCCTTCTAATTTCGCCATCAACACCGATCAACACGAAGTTTTCAGACCAAACAAAGTACCCAAAATGCATTGTGTGTCGCTTTCTCAGTCAGGGGCGTTCCAGACGTGACGTCACGTCAGGCATCGTCATCAACTTGAAAACAAGACTTCCTGATTATTCAGCACGAGTCTTAAAATGTACAATATAGCTATATGCGGTGGAATCTTTGTAAAATACGCTCAGTAGAAAATACGCTCGCTGACGAAGCCTCTTGGATAGGAGGCGAAACGTCCGAAACCTTCACATTTGTACAGATGACGGCTGAAGAAACCTTCTCATCGATGGACCACTCCTGTACGACTGAGAGCTTACACAGACGTACGCTCAGTAGAAGTCATTTGAAGTGATTTTACAAATTATGGACACAACTTGTCCGGACATCTTACCGTGACACCACGAACATGGGGGCAGGACCTTCTGAAACTGGCCACTTCCGGTTTGAAGTACTTTTTACACACTTAAGTCATTTTTATTGGTGTTTTGCATTTGACTAAAAATATCATACGCCGTGTTTTGGGTATTTTAGATGCTATAAAACTTCAGTTAGGAAACAAAAAAGTGACGTTGGTAGTCCTATAAAGGACACCCGACGTCTCCGGACAAGCTGTGTCCATAATTTGTAAAATGACTTCAAATGACTTCTACTGAGCGTATTTTGCAAAGATTCTCTACCGGCCCGGTAGTCGAGTGGTTAGCACACCGGCTTCACAGTGCAGAGGTCGCCGGTTCGCGTCTCGGTCCGGCCTCCCTGTGTGGAGTTTGCATGTTCTCACCGGACCCGCGTGGGTTTTCTCCGGGTCCTCTGGTTTCCTCCCACACTCCAAAAACATGAATGGCAGGCAGATTGACCACTCCAAATTGTCCCTTGGTGTGAGTGTGAGAGTGACTGTTGTATGTCTTTGTGTGCCCTGTGATTGGCTGGCAACCAATTCGGGCCTCGTGCCCGAAGACAGCTGAGATAGGCTCCAGCAACCCCCGCGACCCTAATGAGGAATAAGCGGTACGGAAAATGAGATGAGATATCTATATTTTACGTTTTAAGACTCGTGCTGAATATTCCGGAAGTATTGTTTTTGAGTTGGTGACGAGTCCGTACGTGACGTCACTGAAGGAATGCCCCTGACCAAAAAAAAGGACGCATTGTAGCAGTACTTCCATTACGTCAATGCTTGTTTGGTCTGAAAACCTTGTGTTGCACCAGAAAGAGCCAGAAGAGGGTGTCCAAGCTCCATGTAAGGAATTTATAAGCCTCTGGAAATGGGCTGATTAATTCCTCACAGGAGCTCGGTGGCCATTTTCTGCCTCTTTTTGGGTGAGACATTTCCCCCCAATGTTGCCTCAAAATGGCACGGAATGAATTCTTTAATCGATTGCTAACATGTATGCTTTCCTCTTCAGAACTATTTGAATCATGTTCATAACTGGATGTGTAACAAGAAAGCATATTCTCCGAATCTGACTTTCTGAAAATGCCCAATTTGCAGCTCAATTTTTTGCAGATTTTGGACACTGTCATTTTTATTGGTGTTTTGCAAATGAATAAAAATATCATACTGCGTGTTTTGGGTATTTTAGATGCTATAAAACGTGTTTCTGATGTCAGTTAAGAAACAAAAAAGTGACGTTGGTTGTCCTCGTATAAGTAAACTCTATTGGTTTGCACTGAAAAATAAACATTTAACTAAATATATGATCTATAAAGATATGTACATGCACAACTGGAGAGAATACTACGTTACTGCAAAAATGTTCGTATGTACTGTTGTTCGTAACTCGGGGAGTCTGTATACGCCAGCTGAAATCGGACATTATATACTTTCACAGCAAAACTTTATTGAAAATATCACTCAATTAAACATAATGCTATTATTCTGTTGCATGAATGGCAACAGGTAGATACACAGATTAATTTCAGCTTCTTCCATTAAAGGACAACCGACGTCACTTTTTTGTTTTTTTAACTGACACCAGGAAAACGTTTTACAGCATCTAAAATACCCAAAACATGCAGTATGATATTTTTAGTCAAATGCAAAACACCAATAAAAATGACTTAGTGTCCAAAATCTGCAAAAAATTGAGCTGCGAATTGGGCATTTTCAGAAAGTCCCGCCCCCCTTTCGTGACGTCACGCCAAGACGTCTTGCATTGCTTGCGAATCAAAACAATGGCTTCACATTCGGAGAATATGTTTTCTTGTTACACATCCAGTTATGAATATGATTCAAATAGTCCTGATGAGCAAAGCATACATGTTTGCAATCGATTAAAGAATTTATTTGGGCCATTTTGAGGCAAACGGGCCGGGGGTAATGTCTCACCCAAGAAGAGGCAGAAAAATGGCGACCAGCTCCGGTGAGGAATGAATCAGCTCGTTTCCACAGGCTTATACTATCTTTCCATGGAGTTTGCCTCTCTCTGCCTTTGGGTGTAAGACATGGTTTAAAAAACAGTACAGCAAAATACATTGACGTGATGGAAAGACACTACAATGCGTCTTTTTCACGGTGAGGAGGCGGTCCTTTTCTGACGTCACGTACGGACTCATCACCAACTCAAAAACAAGACTTCCTGAATGTTCAGCGCCAGTCTTAAAACGTAAAATATAGCTATATGCGGTGGAATCTTATTAAAATACGCCCCGTAGAAGTCATTTGAAGCCATTTTACAAATTATGGACACAACTTGTCCGGAGACGTCGGTGGCCCTTTCAGTGGAAGAGCAATTGTAGTGTTTATCTCTAAATCTTGATGTAATAGATACTTTGTTTTTAGTAAATAATGAATAATCTCTCACAGCATGCTCATGTCAGTGTACAGAGGTTGAGGATCAGTAAGCTACTGTATTCAACGTCATTAATTGAGCGTAGTGTCATTAGACTTAATAGCCCACTATTAGTGCACTGCATCATTGGCCACACTGCACCTTAGCGTTTGTCGCTTTGATTGTTCTCTTACACTGTTTCCTTCTTCGGTAGTATGATCTCATTGATTTCCATTATCACAAGTTTATACACACACTCTCTTGTGTGTCACTGTGGAACCCAGCTCATGTTTCTGAAGCCTCCCGTGAAGTCTCATACACCCGTTAGGGCGTGCCGAGGCGTGGATCAAAAGAGTCACGGAGTGCGACAAAAGCAGAGTGGAACAAGAGATGATGGAGGGAAGGAAAGTATAAGAGAGCAAGGGAATGGAGAGAGAAGGGAGAGCGACAACCCCAAAGCTTTCTTTGCCCCCGACACCATCTCTTCCCACTTTATTGTCTGTACAGGGAAGTATTTTTTTAATATTTATTTGCAGTTATTTATGGAGAAAAAGCTAAAATGGTCAATAACTCACTTTTATTTTGAGCTATGAAAGATTCTTATGGTTTATGTTGATTCTAGCCAAATGTTGCAGTGAGAAGACAAAGATAAAAGTGTAAATACATTTAATTCCTGCTTCTTTGGTTATTATCAAACTTTTCCTCTTCGCCCCCTTCCTTCAGAATTGTGGCACCGTAAAAAAAAATATTAAGTTTTAAAAGGTTATGTTCGCAAAACTATCACAAGAATTGCACACAATACATATTGATTTATATCGTGGTTTAAGCAGCTGAAGCTGTAACAAACCGCTTAACATGGAAAACTATCATATACAGGAAATAAAGCAGTCACAAAGATAAAACTAAGATCACATCGGAATCATGCTGAGTCAAATGCCAAAGAGTACAAGTGAGTTTTTAGACTGGTTTTAAAGTAAGGGGGCTTGCCGAATGTTCAGTGTCAGGTCATGCACAGCATAGTGGGAGCAGCAACAGAAAAGGATCAATCCCTTATGAACCTCCATTTATTTTTTGGCACATCTACATGCTTCAAATCTTGCTTGTATTCCTTTTTCTTTGATATAGGCATTGACACATTCACTCTTGAAGTCATATATGGTCTTCTGAAGGGAGCAGTCATCAGTCCACTGTAAAGAAAAAAAAATATTTAAATGGGTGCCTTTTGCACATTTGTCAATGTTAAGTGCTTTGTTGCAGCTTCAGCTGTTGTTAGAGTGGTATATAAATCAATATATATTGTATTGTATTATGGTGTACAGGTATAAGGCGAAAAGTGTGTGTCCCAAAAAAAAATTTCCCATAGGAAACTATTAAAATGAGAATAATGCGTTCCCAGGTCCCCATAAAACATAATTTTCTACTTTCTAATTTTCTAAGCCTTAAAACTACCCAAAATATACCTTATTTTATGTATAATGTGCTACGGTATTATAATTTAAGAAACTGTACTGTATAATAAAGTGGTTTTATTCCCCTTTGTGATGGTTGTTGATGGTTTGATGGCATCGAGTGGCCGGTTTCATCAGCATTAAACCCTTGATGAGGAACGTAGCCTTCTTCTTTCACCATCTTGAGCAATGATCCCTTGTAGGTGCTTTCTCTGCGATAATTTTACCCTGTTCCTCATCAATTGTGTTCTGTTTATCTGGGTTGATAGCTTTTTGCATCAAGTGTACAGATGGCTTGTGTGGGTTATTTGTGGAGCCTGATTGATGGGGATTTTAACCTTGCAGTCTACACTCCACTACCTTTGAACTATCAAAGTTGAAACAGGCCAAATGTCACTGTTTTCTATCCATTTTGTCACTCTGTCTCTCTGTAGTCTGTTTCTTTGATGTTTAAACCATGCACCTCCCCTCACTGCTGCGTTCTTGACCAATCACGTGGCAGGAAGCAAGCTATGAAAGTGACCCACGCGACTGGCTCGCTTCTCCACAAACCTCCGGCGCCTGTAACCCAAAGACTGGGGGTGGGGAATAGAGGTAAAACAGTCTGCTGCCATTTTGTTGTTAGAACGGCTCTTTGTGCGAACACATCACTCATTGTGGATGCTCCGTGTGTATCCTGAAAAATAGTTTGTCTGCCAAGGTAAATATTTCAGAAATTTAACTACGTAAACTGAAAACTTCGTAGGCCAAGGGGTTCGTAAACCGAAGTATCACTGTAGTTTATTCCCAGCCTACTACAGTAAATAACTTCATTTAAAATATTTGGTCCTGATGAAAAATATACAAATAGGTTAAATAAGGTGGCAACTGAGCGTTCCTTTTGTCGTTTACGGGCAGCCCCCTGTGCAGGCACGTGACACCTAAAACCGTGCACTTGTGTCCTCAGTGGGAGGTTCAGGCCCCTTATTTTCCACAAAAGTCCCACTTTTGTCGTATTATATAAACAGTCAGACTTGGAGGGGGCATTGAACGTTTCCTTTGAAGCTTACTTTTTTCTTTTCTTAGCTTTTTTTTTCCTTTTCGTCTTCTCATTGGTCAACTACACGCGACCTGCGCGAGGAGGGGGGCTGCTAGACGCGTGCCGCCTTTTAAACGGACGTCGCGTCTCCAGACACCCAAGACACGCGACGCGCGCTCCTCCTCACGCAGCGCGGAAGCCAAACAGTGCCCGGTATCGTGTTTAGACTACCGCCACTTGTAGGAGTTATTTGCCCAGCGTGGGGCAGGAAACATGGACGTCCTAAGCGTGGCAGACTGGTGCCAGGGAGCCAAGGAAGCAAGCTATGAAAGTGACCCACGCGACTGGCTCGCTTCTCCACAAACCTCCGGCGCCTGTAACCCACGCGACTCCTCGGCAGACTACCTGGGACATTCGCCCTGCTCCAGCACCGGTTCTTTTCACGGTGGGACATTCTGTTTCTTGTCTACACACGACATTTTAAATTATTTATTTCGAACGTCGGTTTGCACAAGAACTTCTTGTCAAGAAGTAATCATAAACTTGCGGTAGAGGAAATTTGATGATATGAAAAACCTTTAGAAATTTGAATTACACGAGAAGTGACATCTACAGATAGGGACAGACAGAGGCATTTTTGGAAAATATTATTTTGGTTTGTTGAAGGTGGAAAGTTACTCGGTAAATGAAGTTTCGATGGTGCGTTAATTAAAATGTGGAATTAGGCAACGAGGAAATGATTGGTTGAGTTTCAATAATGGGCGCCAGAAAATCATGAAACTAAAAAGTTATTAGAGGCTTTAAAACTTCTTTCTTGCCCATTTCACAAAAAAAATGCGAAATTAAAAAAAATAAATAAGAAATGACGTTGGAACTTTGCTTTTCAATAATTTGGAAGTCAGGAGGTCGTGGTGGGAATTTTTCGTCGTACACTGCTTCCAGAAAATATATTTAGAAAGTTCGTCCTCAATTACATTATTGAAATAAACTCCGCATGGTAAAATAAGATTTTATGTGAAAACACTCAAACGAATGACAACACTGAGACAATGTTACTTGTTTTTGACATTTTTCACATTCCCTTAGGTCCATGAATACCACATTGGCGCGTTGGTATGGCGTCACAGCTAAATTTAAAAAATGGCTTGTTGTTGTTCCAGAGAGTGGCTCGCCGGGTTCTGCAGGCCCCCCCAGCCCTCCCTGTTATCGAAAAGCGTCTCAGGGCTCGCTCAAAGTCAGAGACCTGTGCCGCCTGAAAGGCTTGGTGGTCGACGGCTCCGAACAAGACGCGTCCTCCCGGCAAAGGGCCCTGTCCAGCAAACCCGCCAACGGGGTGCAGCGGCAGAGGCGAGTCGCCGCCAACGCCCGGGAGCGCCGACGTATGCACGGCCTCAACCATGCTTTCGATGCCCTCCGAAACGTCATCCCGGCGCTGGACAACGACAAAAAGCTGTCCAAGTACGAGACACTTCAAATGGCGCAGATATACATCAATGCCCTGGCGGAGCTCTTAGAAGAACCGACGTCGTCTTCGTCGTCCTCCAATCCGTCAAAAAGCGACCCGTCCGCGGGTTTCGACGGCGGGGCTCCGAAGTCTCCCTCACAGCCGACGGCCAATTCCTCCGAGGGCCATCTTGCCGCTCACATCGACGCCATGTCGCTGCGGGCAGCCTTCGACGACGTCTCGTTCTCCTCCTTGCGGGTGGATGAAATTGCGGGCTCCCCTGCCGCGGGGGCCCCGGGTGGACGAGTTGATTCGCCCCGCAGCGACGGGGAATTTTCCCCGCGCTCCCACTTCAGTGACTCGGATGAGTTGGCGGTGGAGGAGGACGAGCTTCACTCGCTCACTTTCTAAAAAATGTCAGAAACATATTTTTAATACTAAGCAAGCCCAGCAGTGGCAACCAAATTGCTCCCAAACGTTTTAAATCATTATTTCTTTGTGACATATTAGTTTGGTCCATGCCAATTTTAGGTTGCCAGGTCTCATCGCCATTTTATCCCCATTTCACTCCAACCAAAAATACGCAGTCCGGTCTTTCACTGAATTGTATTTTTATCTTTTTGGTGTTTGTTTAATGTGTTTTGTTTGCAACTTCAAAAGTTCACCTTGTGCACTTTAAAATTGTAATAATGTGTAGCCTATATGAGCCAGGGGCTTGACAAATGTTTTTTATTCTACACCACAAAAAATAGTTTTGCTTGCTTGTAGCATAGTAATGCCAATTCTACTCAATAGAGCCTATTTAATGTAGCCATCAACACTGCCTTCTTTTTTTGTATTTTGCTCCTTTTTGTATGTGTTTCTTTTGCTTTCACTGGATGAGATTGATTGACATGTAAATTTATTGTTTTGTTTTTTTGTAATATGTAGGTAACTTTTCTGGAAAAGTTATTTTGTCATTGTTTGTTCATTTGATTTTGGAAATAAAATGCAAACGAAATAAATAGCTATTGTGTTCATTTACAAACAATGTATTTACATTTTCATTCGGTACAAATTACATGCATGTTTTATCTGTTTTGTCCCTTTTTTTCTGTGTACTTGCCAGAATCGCAATCAACATTGACGACATTTCTGCAATGAAGCCCTAAACCTGAAACTGAAGTTATTCTTAGAAAGCCGTTGTTACGTATTTTTCATTTGCCAAGATGCCAATAATAAATATTAATGGAAAACGAAATAGAATAGCTATAAAGTTGTAGTTTCAAACACTTTTGGAGTTTATGAGTACTGGCTCGCTCTGACGTCCTCCATCGGATTGTCCGCGTAGTTTGTCTATTTTATTTCAATACAAAAAAAGATCAAAAAGCTCCAAAGATAATACTAATGTCAATTCCAATGGCAATAAATTCGGAATTTGTGACTTTTAGATCTTAATTTTTACTGGTTTTGCGCAGTGCCCCTCATGGCAATAAAACATTTTTAATATGATCAGTAGTATGATTCTTATTCTAGTTTTTCCCTTATTGAAATATTGTAAAAATAAAGTGCAACAACTCCAAATCTAGAAGACAAGTTGGAACATTTGTTTTATTGGAAATGGAAAAATATTTCACAGCATTATCTTGTTTGATCATCTTTCTGTATTATATATATATATATATATATATATATATATATATATATATATATATATATATTATGAACATGTGAATGACATATGAACCTGTTTTGTGTAAATACAGTATATTCCAATAACACTGGTATTATCGACCCAAAATTAAATAAAGATCTCAAGATTTGCATGTACAAAAAATGACAAAACTGAACTGTACAACTGCACAAAAGTTGAATAAAAAGGAATGTACATAGTGCAAAGTATAAAAACATGTTGCTGTTTTTACGCCATTTATTTCAATGTTTTTTTTTTCCAAAATTAATAATTCTAACAGACTTTCAGACATTTTTTCATATGGCTTTAGACCCGTGCGTTCAGTTAGAAAAGTGTATCTGTGCCTTATAATTCTTTTTTTGTCCAAACTGTGCTATCGTGTGTATTTTGATGAAAATGCTGAAAGACTCGCATCAAAAAATTGAGCCTCTAAGTTATCCACATTTTAACGGGGCTGATTTGCTTAGTTGTATTGATTTATTTCATATACTAATCGAATTCACCGGCGATGCACACTTGGACAATTGACGCTCAAACCACGCAGGGCCTCTCCATCCTATTCGTTTTAACGGCACATTCAACATCCGTCAACACCCCCCCCCCGCACCCCCCTTCACCCTGTCGACCCTCCTACCGGGTCGTTTATTGTAAACTAACGCATACCCGGGCTCGCTGGCCATATGCCGCGTACGTGAGCGGGTGTTCTCTTCGCGTCCGGCGTATAGTTGCAACAAATGGATCGGAAATACGCAATCGCTTTCATGCAGTATATATCGTTGAACTTAGTTTTGTCTAACTTTTTTTTGTTTAATCTCAGTCTTCAGTGTGGAAGCGCAGCCCCCCAACCCTCGCCTTCCACGAGTTCAACCAGTCGCACGCCGAGGAGCGTGCGTAAATTCCCGTCGGGCGGCTTTTGTCCATGCATGCGCCAAAGTGTTGGATGCCCCCTCACCCAACCACCCTTGAAAAACCCCCAGAGTGGGATCTTGCACGCTGTCAGCTGGTTAGCGCTCGCGTCCCGGAGGACACACGCACGCGCGCACAAGTCGGTTGTCTCGCTCTTTCAGGACAAACAAACACGAGGACGCACGCACCTAACCTCCCGTCCCTCCCACCAGCCACCCCCCTCCTTGACACTCCATCTTTTCGGCTCCATACAAAGTTTCTACGTGGAGTGACGTACACATGCACACACGCACACACACTCAACGTGCATACTGACATAAAATACTCAGAAATTATTCATGCAATTTGAAACAGCCACCAATCGTGGAGAAGCGCCCCTGTCATGGCCTCCTCTTGTTTAATTATTAACTGATGATACGGCTGTGTGTGTGTGTGTGTGTGTGCGTGTGCGTGCGTGTGCGTGTGTGTGCGTGTGTGCGTGTGTGTACGCGCGTGTGTGTGTGTGTGTGTGTGTGTGTGTGTGTGTGTGTGTGCGCGCGCGTGTGTGTGTGTGTGTGTGTGTGTGTGTGTGTGTGTGTGTGTGTGTGTGTGTGTGTGTGTGTGTGTGTGTGTGTGTGTGTGTGTGTGTGTGTGTGTGTGTGTGTGTGTGTGTGAGATGATCACATCGACTGCTTGCGTCGGACTCTTATCACATTTCACAAAGCAATGCTTTAGAAAGTTTAGATGATGAGAGGAGTGGCATGGATGTTGCATTGTTAGAAGGGAGCGTGTGTGTGTGTGTGTGTGTGTGTGTGTGTGTGTGTGTGTGTGTGTGTGTGTGTGTGTGTGTGTGTGTGTGTGCGCGCGCGTGTGTGTGTGTGTGTGTGTGCGTGTGTGTGTGTGTGTGTCTGTGTGTGTGTGTATCATTAAAGTGCATTGTTATTTTCACTGACAATTAGATAAAAAGTGCAAATGTAGTCCATGTCTGTCAATCTAACGAGATTCATTGCACTGTATTTTCTGCACTATAAGGCACACCTAAAAGTAAATATTTTTCTTCAAAAGCTGACCATGGGCCTCATAATCCGGTTCGCCTTAGTTATGGAAAGCTTTTTAAAATATGTCATTCATGTAAGGTGCCCTTTATAATGCGGTGCATGCATGGAATATGTATGGAAAATACACGTTTTTAAAGCAAACACGAAGCTTCAGTATCCATTGATAAAAAGAGATTGTGAGGATAAGTGACGGTTGAATGGATAAAACTTGATTCGTGTTTTTTGTTGGACAATAATTATTTGACGATAGGGTTTCCTTTTTTGACTCCAACTTCAGTGGAGTAATCAGAAAAAAATATTTTTGTCATACGTGCTCCGCTTAAATTGCAAGTGAATAACATCTACTGTGCTAAATATGTCTCCCAGAGGCAAATTAGGGTTAACATTGAAGCAGTGAATGAAACGTTGCTGCACAAAAGGGAGAGGGAACAACAGGTGGAACACTGGTCAGGTGGAGGTTACACACGCATGCATTATTCACGTCCTGAAAAGTAATCGCCACACGAAGCTGGAAATCTGAGATGTGCTGCTGTTAAAAAAATTGTTTCAACTGACTGTACCTTTAAAAGATTGAACATGCAACGAAATGTGATGTAGTTCTAATATTCACTTACAGAAATCCTTCAGAAAGTTGATGCTTCGGTTCAAAGTGCTAATTTCAAGACTCATATTCACCATAATGTGCATGCTACCACTTGATAAAAGGAAGAGAAAGAAGGAAAGAAAGAATCGGCCCTCACAAGAGTGGAATATGCCTCATGCTTGTCCAAGAAAGTCCGATCCGGGTCTCTCTCTGGGGACCTTGTGACAAAAGGCAGAACTGGGCCACAGTCTCCATCTGCTGTCCAACAGGGAAGCGGATGGAAGATGGAGGCCGACGTGCGGGTGGAATAAAGATAGTTGGGGGGGGGGGGGGGGGGGGCAATGGCACTTTATTCTTGTAGGACCACAACCCGAAATCCCGATGAAGAGCCATTGTGACATCACTAAAAAGTGATCGAAAAAAATCTAAATTGTAGGACGATATAGTATTATGATGCATATGTGGAATTGTCGTGGCTTGGAATTGAAGCGGATTTACATGGGACAGGAGATGTGAGACAATCTCTTTTCGTCAATGGATGCTAATGCTTTGTGTTCGCTTTCAAAACTTATCTTGTAGCGGAAGTGGAGCTTTCATCACTTTGCTGCTGTGAAATGTAAATTTCTCCACTGTGAGACTAATAAAGGCATATCCAATCCAATCCAATCCAAGTGCACATTTCGCCATGATGTCCCTGATCCACAGGTGAAAAGGGCGTTTTGATCCTCTCCTCTTACATCTTTAACTGCTTCATACAAAAAGAGGGTGCAGGATGGTGATTAAGATTGAATGACTGTCTTTTGTGTTGTGTCACATTATTTCGTTTTTTTGTTGTTGTTTTGACTTCATGATGGCGTCGCGAGAGTGGCTGTTTTTACAGCAGCTCCTGTATTTTTTTGTTCTACTTTCTTTCCTTTTCTCTTCCTTTCATGACTTTGCTGTTGTGAATGTAAATTCCTCAACTGCGAGACAAAGGCTAATCCAATCCAATACCGTTGAAATTCCACACATTTTATCAAAGGTCACGAAAGTTCAAACACTGCTCCTAGCTCTACGGAGACAGTGGGGCGTGATGGGTACCATTGATGACAAGGAAGTAACATGCGATGCTGACCATTGATGATAAAAATGAAACATTTCGTACTGTACACAAGCAGCTTACACAAAAGCATCTCTGAAAAAGTTCTTCTGATTTGCGGTTTTGGATTTTCTCTTTCAATGATTTTATTTAGATTTGTTTTTTGTTTCTTCCTATGTTAACCCCACTTTAGAGGCTTACCAGCAATTGAAAGGAATTAAAAATGGAATTGGTTTGATGCATAAAATGATCAACCAATCTCTAATCAGCTATCATGGAGTAACTATTTTCTTTTTTTCATTATTACACTTGTGATTTTTTTACACTTCTGTGAGAGTAAAGAAGTTGTCTCTTTTAAAATATATGTAACTATTTTTATTCCATAAAAAAACCGTGAACGCTACATAGTGTGGTCTTTTATTCAATGAACAAATGTTCTTATATAGCCAATGTGCTTTCAGTTCATGTCAAGTGAACAGGCTACCAGTGGTCCCAGAGGCTTCAAAAGAGCCTCGCAGGACTCACCTCCCATTTGCAACAGTAACCCCGTATTACTGTATGTTGTGTGGCGTCACCCATGGTGATCACACACAGTGCAGCTGTGAGGCACGCAGCACCTGTTGGGCCACAACAAGTGGCGAGTCAGTCAAGCTATTAATTGATAATGATGTGCTCGGGTAGTGCGGTCAGTCTGTTGCGGCGTGCTGTAAATTGGTCCTTCAGTTGGCAGAACACTACCTGATTCACCCTAAAGAAGTATTGCAACTCTGCACCAAATGTTATGAAATTTGCAATGAAAGCCACTTGCTGTGTTAACTCATTCCCTGCCAGACGATGAGCAAAACTGTGTCCACTCCAGTGCCAGAGTTTTTGTCACTGTCACTCGATTTCCAGGACCCACAGAATATTGAGTTTTAGTACTATAAAATATAAACATCAAATGCAGCGCAAGAAACCTGAGATCAGGGGTGTCAAAATCCGGTCCTCGAGGGCCGCCGTCCTATATGTTTTCCAAGTCTCCCTGTTGCAACGCACCTGATTCAAGGGAACAGGCTGAATGGACACACCTGATTCTAATGATCAGATCATCAGCAAGCTCTGCGCAAGTCTGACACGAGACCGTTCCCTTGAATCTGTCACGGTTTGCAAGGTGGTGATGCTGGTGGATCCCAAAAAAGCAGGCAGGAGGGAGCAGCAGAGTGTAATTGACAAATTGTATTAAATAAAGTCAGCAGGAACAACATCTGACTGGGTGAAGCAAACACATACAATGACCCGACAATGAATGGTCGTGCCGGGAGTCCTTTTAACTGCCACTAATTGGAACGACCAACACCTGTGCAGGTGCAGGCGGGCCCGACAGCGCCATTCTGTGACAGAATCAGGTGCATTGCAATAGGGACACTTGGAAAACATGTAGGACGGCAGCCCTCGAGGACCAGAGTTTGATTGACTACATAAACATTCAATGCAGTGTAAGAAACCTCAGGCTATCTTCTTTCATCAGAAAAAAAAGAGTTAAATCCTAAATTAGATTGGCCTGGAGTTCAATGATCTTGAAATGAGGGCAGCTGTCCAAAATACAATGCAAGATATACATATTTATTTATATAGCACCGTAACTGCAGCTGAAGCTGGAACAGAGTGCTAACATGGAGAAAAAAAGGGAAATTCTGCCCTCTTGGGGAAGGGAAAAACATTACCAGAGTTCTGGCCAGTGCTTTATCGGCACCCAACTAATTCGGGAATGCGCTCTACGTCATATTTTCAATTCCCGAATACATTTGTGAATGGCAGTGAATGAGTTAAATACAGTTATCTGGTCTGCGTGCTTCGTGTGCAAGTCATGTCAAACTTTTGGCAACACAAAAACGGAAGTCCTGTATTGCAGCGCGAGTGTCCCCGGGCTAAAAGCTTTACATCTTCCAAAGAGTAGGTGTTAAAACTATTTTGACACTGTACATCCTGTGGTTTGCAGCGTAACAAGGCATCCATGGAAGGAAGCGGATCATTTTATCTGTCGCTTCTCTCCATAAAAGACGTCTGTGGGCGAAGCAGAGTCGCCCAGCTCTTTGTTCAGGCAGGGCTTGAGCTCTTTGTGCGGGCCACCTTCAAAGCAAAGCAACATGGACTCGAACATGAGGCTTCTTGGGTAACCGCCCCATTCAAGTGCGGCACAATGGGCTAAGCAATTATCCACAATGCTAGGTGCTCCTCTGGAATATGTTACATGGCTTTGCGTGTATACGTGTGCTTCTGTGAGTGTGTGTGTGCGTCTGTACGTGCGTGTGGCATGATTCGTAAAGTCCCCACAAGCTGACAAAAACCTGGGAAAACAAAAACAAGAAATATGCCATTTGAAGGTGATTTATGAGAGAGCATGTGCTCATTTTTCCCATAGAAATAACATCACTTGGTCTGCATATTTCCACCTCCGTAATATGAATCATCTCTGTCCCTCTCTCACTCCTCACACCGCTGCTATCCTTATCCACAGTCTCGTCACCTCCCGTATCGATTATTGTAACTCCCTTATTTTCGGTGTCAATCAAAAATTTCTCCATAAACTCCAACTAATCCAAAATTCCTCAGCCCGGATCATCACTAAAAAACCCTCCTTTCACCACATTACTCCTATCCTCCAGCAGCCCCACTGGCTCCCTATTAAACTTCGTATTGAATTCAAGATACTTCTGTTTACATTTAAAGCCATCCATAACCCCCCCCCCCCCCCCCCCCCCCCCCCCCGCCTATCTGTCTGACCTATTTCCCTCTCGGTCCCTCAGATCCTCATCCTCCCTCCACCTCTGTATGCCCTCTGCCCATTTTACCTCGATGGGGTGCAGAGCTTTCAGCCGCTCTGCTCCCAAACTCTGGAACTCACTTCCACCCAACATCCGTAATATTGACTCCTTTCCTCCTGTTAAATCCCACCTCAAAACCCACCTGTTTAAAATTGCATTCATGGTCTAGTTTAATTTGGTATTTTATTATTTATCATTTTATTCATGGTTTTATTGTTCTATGTATTGTTGTTTTATTGTAAAGTGTCCTTGCGTGTTCAGAAAGTCGCTCGTAAATTAAATGTATTATTATTAATATTAAAATCTCATTTTTAGGAGTGTCATAAATATATTATTTCATATTTGAAATTAGGTTCCCATGGGGCAAATCTCTCACACATCTAGTTCCCACCATGTCGTAAAAACGTGCATGTGAGACCGCATGCACGTGTGTGTGTGTGGCATGATTCGTAAAGTCCCCACAAGCTGATAAAACCTGGAAAAAACTAAAAAAAGAAATATGCCATTTGAAGGTGATTTCTTAGAGAGCATGTGCTAATTTTTTCCCCTAAAAACTCATTTTTAGGACTATCATAAAAATATTATTTCATGTTTGAAATTGGGTTCCCGTGGGGCAAATCTGTCACACACTTAGTCCCCACCATGAAGCAAAGACGTGTGTGCTTGTAAGTGCGTGCGTGTGTGAGAAATGATTCGTGAAGGCCCCATGAGGTAACAAAAACCTGGAAAACACTAGAACAAGAAGAAGGTTTCTTCAGTACTTCTGTACTTTTTGAAGGGGTCGGACGTTTGGCCTCCTATCCAAGAGGCTTCGTCAGCGAACTAAAGTCTTACTGGTCGTATCGGCCCTATTTATATATCCCTAATGTCCAGACATGGTGGCGCCGGACATGATAGGTCCCTACACTCAGGTTGAGGGGGGGGCAGAGGACCACTCCCTGTGGCCCCACTGATTGTTCCTACATTGCTGACTAACGACTGGCCTATTTGCCCCACTCCCACCGGTATCACATCATCAGCATTACAAATGTTGCCTAACCTGTGTTGCTTAAGAAGGCTATTGTATGAACGATCCAAATTGAACCTCACCCCACAAGACCGGTTTAATGAAGGATTTAGTTGTTTTATGAGAATTGCTTCTTTTACCCCCCTTTCAAACCATCTGTGTTCTTTCACTAAGATTCTAACCTCATTGTCGTCAAATGAGTGGTTGCTAGCTTTTAGGTGCAAATGTACTGCCGATTGAGGCCTACTAGTATTATCCCTGCGATGTTGATAAAGTCCTTTTTTTGAGAATTTGTTGAGTCTCCCGAATGTACCGCTCTTTACAATTTTCATTCTTACAATGTATTGAATAAACTACATTACTACTTTGTTTTTCATTTGGTAGCCTATCTTTTGGATGCACTAATTTTTGCCTAACGTGTTTATCGGTTTGAAATAAGTAGGAATTTTGTGTTGCCAAAGGACTCTGTAATTTTTCAGAAACTCATGCAATGTAAGGCACTGCTACTCCTCTCCTTTTTGTATCTTGAGAATTTTTGGTTTCATTCCCTATTCTTTCTGACATTTGTTGACAGACACAGACTAGAACAACAAATATGCAATTTGAAGGTGATTTCTGAGAGAGCATGTACTCAATTTTCCCTCTAAAATCACATTTTTAGGAGTGTCATAAATATATTATTCAGATTTGAAATTAGGTTCCCACAGGGCAAATCTCTCACACACCTTGTCCCCGCCATAAACGTGTATGTGAGTGCGCATGCACGTGTGTGTGTGTGTGTGTGTGTGTGTGTGTGTGTGTGTGTGTGTGTGTGTGTGTGTGTGTGTGTGTGTGTGTGTGTGTGTGTGTGCACGTGCGTGCGTGCGTGTGTGTGTGTGAGAAAGCGATACCCTTGTGTGTTCCCGACTTGCCTCACTCCGAGGTGCCCCACACCCAGACCCGGCTTGAGAGCGAGAGTGGGGGTCCCCTGGGATGTGAACATTTAGAGAGGAGGGCAGTGAGAATTGAGCCCCTCCAATGGGGAACCAAAATCCAATTCAAAAAGGCTTCAATGTACTGTATCGCACTCACTTGAAAGAAGATACAAAAGGGAACGTGGTGGTACAATACCAGCAGAAAGAGAGTGAGGACATTCGTTGACATTTTTTTTACCAAGCAAGACTTTTTTTGTAACTCATTTCATCCCCTGCTGAGAGGACGGTGGGCAAAAGAAAATATTTTTAGCCCGTGCTCACTCAGAAATAACCTTCAAATGGCATGTTTTAGATTTTTCCAGGTGTTTGGTCACCTCGTGGGGACTTCACAAATTATGTCACACACACACACACACAGACGCACATTTGTACGCACACGTTTTTGCCACATAGTGGGGACTAGGTGTGTGAGAGATTTGCCCCGTGGCTACCCAATTTCAAACATGAAAAAAAATATATTTATGACACATAAAAATGGGCTTTTTAGGGGCGAAAAAAATCGCACATACTCTCTCAGAAATCACCTTCAAATGGCATATTTTTTGTTTGAGTTTTTTTAGGTTTTTGGTTACAGTGATCTGGATAAACGGTGAGATGAGCAGATTGATTGGGAGATATAATCAACGGATGCTTTGTTCATCGCATGAGGAAAATTGGATAGAAATGCTCACGAAATCTAATAATAAAAGGTGTTTGGCCAGTTTTCTTTGTACGTTTAGTTTGGACGCCAAGTGACAAACATGAGAAAAGTCCTCCTCTGTGACTGTGGTGTGTTGTTGATTGAACCATCCTTATCTTCTTCTTGTCAGATTAGTCTTTCCTCACTATTAAGGCAAATCGTCATGCCCGACACTGACGGTGGGGTTGTGAGGGGCGAGGAGTGGGGTAGAGGGACTCCCGTGGAGATCAGTGATGCCTCACCGACCACATCAATCAATCATTCTCCTTCTGACTACCTCTTCACCACTCTCTTTTGTCTCTCTCGGTATGTTTCTGTCTTCTGTCTCCAAATGTCCGTCTCGCCTCCCCAACTTTAATATCTGTCACTCTTTCCCACAAGAGAGATGGAAAGCACACCCAGAATGTGTCTTTGTCCCCGGAGATATTTTCTTTGACTGAAATTCATCAGGAAGTTTCACTTTTATATTTCACCAGCATGCAGTGAAACCGTTTTCACGTGATATGAGTCGACAAAAAAATTAATAAATAACATTTTTTCCCTGCCTCAGAAAAATTTGGGAGCAATAATACAAACAAACAAATGTATTTGTTTGTTACATCTTAGCGACTGCCAGACGGTGTGCCAGGGTTTTTGTCTTTTTCACTCAAATTCCAGGACCCACAGAATATTAAGTTTTAGGACTACATAAACATTCAATTTAGTGTAAGAAACATTAGACTCTCTTCTTTCATCAGAAAAAAAAACAAATGAATTCCTAAGTTAGATATGTCTAGAGTTATCTGAGCTTGAAATGGGGGCAGCTGTATAAAAGAAAAATGCTACCCCCTCGTTGGAGGGAAAAACATTGCTGGAGGTCTGACCAGCGCTTTATTGGCACCCCCACAAGAAAAACCATAACCCGAAAAAAATTGGTAATGGCGCTTCACGTCATGCGTTTCAATTCCTGAAAATAAAATAGGGAATGGCAGTGAATGAGTTAATATCTTTTGACACTTGTGTAACAGGATGAAAAACTCCGAAATGAAAAATTTTGTCTTTGCATTCCTTGCGTTTGGCTGGCAATTGGTTTAGGGCAGGGGTCTGAAACTCGCGGCCCGCCTTGACATGAAAGATTAATGTTAGTGAGGCCCGCATGATTGATATGAATGAAACTTGTGTGTGAAGCTGAACAAACCGCTCAACAAACCATGGAACAAACCACCATTTTGGAGCTACAGAGGGAATTTAATCACAGATTTGCAGACTTCAAGACGCACAAAGCCACATTTCAAATTTTTGCCGACCCATTCTCTTTTGATGTGCAAGATGCCCCTCCTGTGTTCCAAATGGAGTCCTGTGACCTACAGTGCCAATCTGCACTCATAGCCGAGTTCAGGGATGTGAATGGAGAAGCAGACAAGCTTGGGCAATTTTTGAGAGACTTAACCCCCAGCATCCCTGAACTTTCCCGAATGTTCAAGCGGACCATGTGTCTTTTTAGGCGCACATACTTATGTGAGAAGCTCTTCTCCACCTTGAACTTCAATAAATCCAAGTACAGGTCCAGACTTACTGATGAGCATCTACTCAAAGTGTCCACTGCCTCCTCCCTCAAGCCAAATGTGGCTCGGCTTTGTGAAAAGAAGCGCTGCCAGGTCTCTAGCAGCAAGAAGTAGGCAAGAGAAGCCATGCTTAGGACAGTTCATGTTCAATATTTTATTTGTGTTCAGAAAGTTAAAGGTTAAAGAACTATGAATACAGACATTTGAAACATTATTAAAATAATTAGTTTCCTGTGGTTTTTTTCAGTCGTCTGTATCTGCCTTATGATCATTATAATTATTTTATTTATTTATTACCGGTTAATTTATTTTGTATTCATTTTTCCATTTATTCATTTAATTCTTTTTTTTGTGTGTTAAAAATAAAGCTTTTGAGAACATTGGAATGTTTTAACTGTGCTTTTCTTGTGAAAATCCTGATGCGGCCCAGCTTCACCCAGACTCTGCCTCCAACGGCCCCAGGGTAAATTGAGTTTGAGACCCCTGGTTTAGGGTGTCACCCAATTTGTATCCAAAGACGACTGGAGTAGGCAGCATCAACCTACCATGCATGACTTTGAAATGTGGGAGGAAACCACAAAACCCGGATAAAACCCACACAAGCACAGCGAGAACGTGCAAACCCCACACTGCTTGCTTTGCATCTACCACCACCTCTTCCTCTTCATCCTTCTCTTCCTCACCCCATCAGTAGGAACCGAATAGGAAATCAAAGTTTGTGCGGCAAGAATGGAAGTGGGCTTAGCGTTACCGTCCCCTGGGAGCGCCTCGCTGAAAGAAGAGTGCAGAAAAGCTTCTATGCCGGCACTGTGCAGGTCAAACTTAATGCAGCAGATTGTCTTTCGTGTTTCTTGGGCACTTTATTCACTCTTTTCTCTGAGAATCACACCTGAAACTTTCCCTTTCCCCCTGCCCCGACTTTTTGGCTCTTTTTCCCAATACCGACGCGGAATTCATTCTGGATGCTTGTGCATGTGAGTCTGTGTGCGTGCACGCATAGAGTATCCGAAAGCCTCAACCATATATTCTATGTGTAGCAATTGACTCCGTGCCCTCTGTGATCTCCGGTATGGAGGTGCTATCAAGCATGTCAAGGCACTTTTTGACAAAGGCCGCAACTCTGCATTGCTACATCTCGATAGAATTGTTCCATTTCATGGCTATTTATCTTTTACGTTTATTCGGCAGACATAGAAACTAGCTTGAAGTGATACTGCAAGGGTCAAACCTCTATATGGAATGGCACGAAGTTACTTGTGTGGACTTACCCGTGTTTTTATGTTGCCATTTTCATACTCATCAGGCATTTGCAAAGGTCACAAAATTATTAAAAGACAAAAAGACACAGTCAGATGATGGATGGCACAATATTTACAAGAGGAGTTTGCTGAAATGTACAGCAATGAGCCTCAATAATTCCAAGTGTCAATTGAATGAACAGAGATGATAACCCAAACACCAAAGTGATGGAAAGTTTCAACTTTGGAGGATACAATCACGTTTTCTGGACTTATGATGGGAGATGTAGAGAAGGAATCCTCACAAAGGGGTTGAAACACGTGTCAGATGTTTATCGTGTCCTGTCAGCTTGAAGCAATTGGCGCTGTCCAACAACAGAATCATATACTGTAATTGGATCGGATTGGATTAGCCTTTATTAGTCTTGTAGTGGAGAAATTTACATTTCACGGCCGCAAAGTTATGGAAGGAAGAGGAAAGGAAAAGAAGAAGTAGAAAAACAAAATACAGGAGCTGCTGGAAAGGCAGCTATTCTCGCGGCGCCATCTTGAAGTCAAAAGAACAAAAAAAAATTATATGACACCACAAAGACACAGTCATTCAATCTTAAGCACTTTCTGCACCCCATTTGTTATATGAACCAGTTCTAGATGAATGATGAAACGATCAAAGCGTCCTTTTCACCAGTGGATCAGGAACGTCATGGTGGAATGTGCACGTCTGCTACAAGCTAAATGTTGAAAGTAAACCCGAAGCTGTAGGATTTATTGACGAAAAAAGATTTTCTCATTTCCTATCCCACGTAAATCTGCTTCAACTCCAAGCCGCGATATTTTCACGTACGTATCGGCGTAGTGCGCTGACGCTCCTTTCTCTCTCATCGCGGGCTCCTCAAGCCATCCATCCAGCTGCAGACCGTCCAACAGCACCGACTTTTCCATTGAATAAAGTGGGGCTGTGAAAATGCTGCCCATTACAAGCAAAACAGCACATTCACCCCAGAGTTGTCCAGTGATGACAGTCAAATGGCACCGACATTCCTCCCATTCAAAAACAGTCGTGGCCCAAAATTTTGAAAAACAATCCGTATCCGTTCCACACGACAGACAAAAACAACACAAAAACAACTGAAAAAGCAAGGCTCGTTAGAGCGCCAGCTGACTGCTGCTTACTCGGGCGCCATCTTGGACACGCGAACTTGGGTTAGAATTTTAATGTGTTCCTCAAACCAGTGTTCACAAACCAAGGAAACATTTCTTATGAAAACCAATTAAAATGCAATTAAATTGTTTCATTGGCAGACATTATATTTCCATTATTTTGGTCTAATTTTGTTTGAAAATGATATTCTGGTCTACATCAAAGTGGGTGATAACACAATTCATGATGATATGTTCATTTTCAATTTTCAAACATGATTTATTCATAAACAAATTGTTTGTCAACCAGGCCATTGGTAAACTGAAGCTCCAATAAATATCTCACCAGATCCTGATACTCATGTTATCATGTCAAATTATCTGGAAGTGAGATGCTGTGATGAAGAAAAAAAAAATCCACCAAGCGATAGCTACTAACTACAAAATTCAGGATACTGAATGGGGTACCATATTAACTCATTCACTGCCAGATGTGCAAAAATGTGTCCAGTGCCAGGGTTGTTGTCATTGTCATTTGAATTCCATGACACACGGAATATTGGGTTTTAGGACTACATAAACATTTCAATATATGTGTGTGAATGAGAGGGATCCAAGTGCAAGAGTGATGCTACAGGGAGAAGAGATAAAGAAGGTGGAGGATTTTAAGTACTTGGGGTCAACTGTCCAGAGCAATGGAGAGTGTGGAAAAGACATGAAGAAGCGTGTCCAGGCAGGCTGGAGCGGCTGGAGAAAAATGTCAGGTGTGATGTGTGATAGAAGGGTTTCAGCTAGGATGAAAGGAAAAGTGTATAAAACAGTGGTCAGACCAGCCATGATGTTTGGACTGGAGACAGTGCCACTGAAGAAAAGACAGGCAGCAGAGCTGGAGGTAGCCCAGCTGAAGATGTTGAGGTTTTCTTTGGGAGTGACCAGGTTGGATAGGATCAGGAATGTGTACATTAGAGAGACAACTCACATTAGAGGCTTTGGAGAGAAAATCAGAGAGGCCAGACTGAGATGGTTTGGACATGTCCAGAGGAGAGTGAGTGACTATATCGGGAGAAGGATGCTGAGTCTTGAACTGCCAGGCAGAAGACCGAGAGGAAGACCGAAGAGGAGGTTTATGGATGTGGTCAAAGAGGACATGAAGGTAGCTGTTGTGAGAGAAGAGGATGCACAAAATCGGGGTAGATGGAGGACATTGATTCGCTGTGGCGACCCCTGAGGGGAAAAGCCGAAATGAAAAGAAGAAGGACTGCATAAACATTCAATGCAGCATAACAAACCTCAGACATTCTTCTTTTATCTGAGAAAAATAGTTAGTTCCTGAATTGTATGGGTCTGGAGTTATATGAGCTTGAAAAGAGGGTGTCTGTCCAAACTACAATGCAATACGTAGTGGTTTATATAGCGCTGTCACAACAGCTGAAGCTGGAACAAAGCGCTAACATGGGAAAAAAGGGAAATGCTGGCCCCTTGTGGAAAAGAAAAAAACCATTGCCGGAGCCCATGGCCAGCGCTTTATCGGCACCCAAGCATGAAAAACAATACCCGAACAAATTCGATAATGGCGCTCCACGTCATATTTTCAATTCCCAAAAACATTTGTGAATGTCAGTGAATGACTTAAGCAATTTGCTGCCTTTATTGTGTTCTATGTGAAATTACCTGCATGTGCATGTGCGTGAGTGTGTTTGTGAGTGCTTTTGTGTGCTTGTGTGGAGCAGCAAGCGAGTTCACAGGGGGATAACTTGTGGATTGAAATGGTGCCCCCGCGCCAACGACGCCTCCTCCCTGCCGTCCCAAGATCAGCGCCTCCCTACCCCGTGCTTGCCACTCCATCCCCTTGATTCCGAGAAGCCGATTTTCTTTACGGTCACAAAGGCGGTGGGCTCGGATTGCGGCGGCGCATACACCCACCCACTTTGTTTTCAAATGGTTTTGTTTAGTTGTGACACTGCGGACACCCAACACCTCGCAGGAATCGTTACGGGGGAGTACACGGCGAGCGCGGGTGGCTACTGCGTGCAAGGTTTTGCGCAGAGAATATTTACCCACCTGTGCTCTCATCCCTCTGGATTCTTCCTCTCTTCTTGTTTTAGGCTCCTCCTGTGCTTCCGTGTGCCTCCTGTTGTTTCCCTCCCTGAGTGTTTAAGTAGATTAACACAGCAGGACCAAATCAGGGTCAATAAGTAATCAGATTAAGTAGTGGGGTGTTACTAAATTCATGTTTCGGCTTCACTTTTACACGTCTTCATCTTTAAATTGTGTAACCAGAGATTAAATTTAATCCTCTGTCATCTGGGAGTTTTCACCCTTTCAGCATGGAGGCCATTTGCAGCCACCCAAGAATTTCAAAGCTGTTTTTTTCCTTTATTATAATTATTGTTATTATTATTTTTCTCTTCGGTCTCTGTGGAAAACATTTTGACATATCGATTTTTCAGTATTCATTTTTTTGGAAACCAATTATTGATTTCAATGATATGTCGAACACTATGTTCTATTAAATCAACATATGTTTTAATGTAATTATAGGTGAAGTAATCATTATTTTATATAAACTGCACCTACCCTGCCTGACTGCCACTGCTCAAAACTAAGAAAAACTTATTCTGCAACTGTAAAGGGTCCTTGAGGGTTTTGAAAGGCACTTAAAAATGAAATGTATTATTATTATTATTATTATTATTATTATTATTATTATTATTATTGTTGTTGTTATTATTATAATAAGATTACAGGAGGCTTGCATGTTTTGCCGCCATCTTTCTGGTTCGAATACCCAAAACATACAAACTTCGTGAATGTATAGTTTGATGATGGCTACAGAATGAATAACAAATGCCATGCACTTACTCCATCACCTTGGGGAATACTAGAAGGCGTTTGAGATGACATTTTGCAAAACAAAATGGCAGTCGGCTTACGAAATAGTCTCTTCAAAATAAAGCTGCAAGCCTTTTTATGGCTCTGACAGAAATTTGTCATCATATACACATTAGATGGCTTCAAACCAAAATGGTGACCCTCGAGGGGATAAAGTGGTTCAGATCTAATGGATGGATGTCACATGAGATGTTCATGCCATGACTATTAAAACCATTCATTGCCCTCTGCAGCCTTTCTCTCAGCGTCGCACTTGTTGCTGATTGCCGAGGATCACCTCATTGTGGTCAGAAAAACACTTTCGAATTGTTTCTACTCTGACCTTTTTTTTAGCAGCGAAACCTTGATGTCCAAGATGTCTGTGCCCTATTGAGTGACCTTCCATCTGCATCCTCTCATCTTTCATCTAGAACAGCTTCATGTCACAAAGAGGATACAGAAATTGCTGAAGAATGAATGATTGTTTCTTTGTGTTGTCATATTACAGTGATACCTCGATTTACGAACCCCTTGGCTTATGAACTTTTCGGTTTACGAATATTAAATGTATGAAAATGTTACCTTGGCATACAAACTCAATGAGTGATGTGTCGTTCGCGAAAGAGCCCATTCTTCGAACAAAAAAATGGCAGCCGACTGTCCTCTATTCCCCGCTCCCAGTCTTCGGTTAAAGCAACGTGATTGGTCAAGAACGCAGCAGGGAGGGTAGGTGATTTCAACATTAAAGAGACAGGTAGACGACAGTGAGAGAGTTTCAACTTTGATAGTTCAAAGGCAGAGTGTAGACTGCAAGGTTAAAATATCCCATCAATCAGGCTCCACAAACAACCCGCACAAGCCATCTGTACACTTGATGCAAAAAGCGATCAACTAGATAAAATTATCACAGACAAAGCACCTATAAGGGATCATTCACCTATAAGGGATCATCAAGATGGTGAAAGAAGGTTACGTTCCTCATCAATTGTTTAATGCTGATGAAACCGGCCACTCCATTCCATAAACGACCATCACAAAGGTAAATAAAACGACTTTATTTTATGGTACAAATTATTTCTTGTACCATACAGTATACAGTACACTTTATTTCTAATACCATAGCACATTTATTATACATAAAATAAGATATATTTTGGGTAGTTTTAAAAATAAGAAAGTAGAAAATTATGTTTTATAGGGACCTGGGAATGGATTATTCTCATTTTAATGGTTTCCTATGGGAAATTAATTTTTAGGATACACACTTTTCGCCTTACACACTGTCTGGAAACCAATTAAGTTTGTAAGCCAAGTTATCACTGTGTTTGTTTGTTTGTCCCTTTTCGGGGTTGTTGTTGTAAAATGCTCAATTGACAACGCCACGAATCTTGCGTGAGTCACGCTGAAAAAATGTTTGTATCGCAGAGCGAATAAGGTTGTGTGTCATGTTGGATACAGTGTGTACGTGTATGTGTGTGCGTGTTTTGTCATAGTCATGTCACATAGAATACAAAAAGACGCATGCTGGGTATGTCAGTTGAGCATGTTTTTATTTGGAAAAAAATAGAAATACATGTAGGGGCTTCCATCGCAATTCAGTGCAATTCAGTGTTTTGTGAACGTTGCTGATGATGAGAAAGTAATGCCCTCTGGGTGCACGAGTGTCTGCAAACTGTCTGTCAATCTGAGTCCAAGTTAATTATTTTGTTGCCCCGCTGCGTGTGAGTGTGTGTCAGGAACTCTGACCCAGAAGCCCACGGTTGGGTTACACGCACACACACATGCACAATGATGGTCCATTGGCCACCTGACGAATCATTTAAATTGTTGATGTCATCAGTCTCTCTGCAAAATCAAACCATCTGAAATAATGATGAGACTATTCTTTCCTCTAGCTCTCTCTTTCTCTTTCTCTTTCTCTTTCTCTCTCTCTCTCTCTCTCTCTCTCTCTCTCTTTCTTTGACTCATACACACACAGTCACACACTGATACTTTTCAGGTTAACTTCAAACAGTCATTGGTAAAATTTGACTTTATGACATTTGACCTTGCATGTCTAAAAAGTGTCCATGAGAGTTTTGAAAGGCACTTATAAATGAAATGTATTATTATTATCATTAAAAATGACAAACGTAAACGTAAAAATTGTGCATTTTTTTCTTGACTTTGTTTCTGTGCCTTATAGTCCGCAGTATCCCAATTGCTGCAATAGCCCATAGTTTCCTTTCGGGCAAGATGACTTGATTCCTGTTCTCCACCACTGGTGTCGTGTCTCATTCTGACTGATGCGGTATGGATTTTGGAGTTACCCAAGGTACAGTTTTATGATGGAATGTCGAGGAAAATCAACTGAGGAGTAAACTAATTTAAAAAAATCTTCTCAATCGGTTGTGTTGACTTTTTAACACATAGGTACAAGCTGCGTCTACTGATGTCAACAATGAAACTTAACTAAATATTGCATGTGGCAAAATGTGTTTTGAGGTGCTTACCTCTCATCACTATTCTCCCGTGCTGCCCAGACTTTCTCACACCATACCCGAGCAATCTCATTGCGGCCCCTCTAATTGACACCTTATTGCTCCCCAAGTGCATTTATTGCGCCGAGGCGAATAGGCGCAAATGCGATTGTGCAAGCGGCTAATGCAATAGCTTGCTGTTTTATTTTTTTTAACAGCGTGATGGCATTTTCATTTTGATAGGTGGCCCACTCTGACTTAATTTAGCTTTAAATGGATCCTTGGAGCAGATGGAGGCAGACACCTTATTGTACATTTTGTATGTGTTTTTATGTGGATTCCTAAGGGAGACTGAAGAGTGCTTCGATTTGAGGTGTTATTGCTTATTCACATGGCCGATGGTCACTGGAGCTTTGCATGTGCGCGTCTTATCGTGGCAATTGTTTGTTTTCAACTTGTTGTTTGGGACTGCATGGTAGTGATCTAATAAACAAAGGCATGCTGAAATTTGAGATGGATCCGGAAGAGCAAGCTCATCAAACCCTTTGGGATTGACTACAATTGACAAAATTCCCACCAAATATTTTTTTTTCATCTTCAGAGAAAAGTTGTGAAAACTGTAACCATTCCTCCATTTACGAACTTTTCGGTTTATGAACGTTACATTTATGGAAATTTTACCTTGGCATACAAACTTTACCTTGGCATAGGAACTTTTTTCGTACACGGAGCTGCCTCAATGAGTGATGTGTCGTTCGCGAACGAGCCCGTTCTTCTAACAACAAAATGGCAGCCGAATGTTTTTGTCCTCCCTGCCTCCAGTCTTCGGTTAAAGCCACGTGATTGGTCAAGAACGCAGAAGTGAGGTGGGGGAAGTTTAAACATTAAAGAGACAAGCAACCGACAGTGAAAGAGTTTCAGAGTGCAATGTTAAAATATTCCATCAATCAGGCTCCACAAACAACCCGCATAAGCCATCTGTACACTTGATGCGAAAAGCTATCAACCCAGCTAAACAGAACACAATGAATGAGGAACTAGATACAATTATCACAGAGTAAGCACCTTCAAGGATCATTCCTCAAGATGGTGAACAGGTTTCTTTCCTCAAGTGTTTAATGCTGAGGAAACAGGCCACCCCATTCCATCAAGCCATCAACGACCATCACAAAGGTAAATAAAACGACTTTATTATACAATCCAGTTTATTTATTTAATTATAATGCCATAGCACATTTATTATACCTAAAATAAGGTATATTTTGTTTAGTTTTAAGGCTTAGACAATTCGAAAGTAGAAAATTATGTTTTATGGGGACCTGGGAACGGATTATTCTCATTTTAATGGTTTCCTATGGAAATTAATTTTTGGGATACACACGTTTCGCCTTAGACACTGTTTGGGAAGGTATCACTGTACATTTTTTTTTTCCAATTTTCTCCTTGTGCCTGTTTTTTTTCTAACTTTGTTAACCTCTCCTTGTCCTCCCAGAGTGTCCTCGCTGATTTCCAGCTGACAAATTTTCTTATCAGGCTGCATGCAGATTGGGGCGAATGAAAACATGGCCTCTTCAGAGAGCGTGTGACGATCAGGACTGATTAAAAAAAAAAAAAAAAAAAAAAAAAAAGAAAGAGGAGAGCGTGCACGTATCCTACGTGCACGCGGCCACACACTTATCTGCGGCTACACTGATCAACCACGATAACGCGAGAGGAGGATGAGAGAGTGCAGTGGAGTGGCAAACAAGCGCCAGTAGACTTATTCTATTCATGACAGGCAGAAGGGGAGCAGTGGCAGCACTTAAATGGACAACAGGACCCATTAGGCCCTTAGCATTTGCACACTGCCTGGCTTGTTGATTGACAGCCGAGAGAAGACAAGCACTGTTATCGGGGACCAGAGAGACTCTTCAAAAAAAAAAAAAAAAAATGGCCACCCAACACCATTGTAAAGTCAAGTCCAACACCTCAGAAACCATTTGGTACCATTTTGAGTTCAACCAAAGGTGTCACGATCATGAAGTTTTCAGATTCCTGTCAGAGGCTGTCAAGTAATGGCGGACAGTCAAAGCCTGCAAAACCTTCTTTGCTGGCCTAAAAATATCTGAATCACGGACTGATGTGAATTATATTTTGTCCAGGAATTCTTATTAAATAATTCCAAATTGTCTTCATCTTCCTTTCAATACTTTTCCCTTGTTGCGCTGCTTCCAGACCTGTGTTTTCGTATTTAACCAATCACGTTTCAGCCGTAATTTGTTACCAGGGTCAGATATCTTCCTCTGTCTTCACAATATTAGCAACCCAAAGGGGGTACCAAGGCCTTCTTGAATGCGCTGGTCAACGTCAGAGTTTTCGCAAACTATGATTGGTTAGTCACAAGCAATCATAGTTTGCGAAAACTGCTCTGAGCACAAGCCGCTAGTGACAACAGCATATTGCCGGAGCTATGTATGTATCAGTAGGGACCTACATAAGCAAATATATTGTGTTGATTTAATAGCTGTTTCGTCAACCAACCCACAATGGCTGAAGGAGGAGAAATGGATTTGGTCGGAGATTTACTGTTGAAGCCATTTTCAAGACTAATTTTTCAAGAAAAAATGGACATCATTAAGAAAGGTCAGTCAGTCATTTCCTGGCTAATGGTACCCTCCAGTGGACTTGGAGTAAATCACGGCACACTTTTTTTCAGTCTAGATTGATTTAGACTTAACACTACTGAAGGCCCAACGATTAATTCCACAGCCCGCCACTGCTGTGAGGTAGGTGTTTCTGTGGACGGCTGTAAAAATGTGGTGGAGATACAAAAACAGTTCTCAAGACTGTTTCAAAGTCCCGCATCAATCCTGTAGTATACAGGTGTCAAAGTCAAGGCCATGGGGCAAATCTGGCCCGCCGCATCATTTTATTCGGCCCGCAACAGCAAATCAAACTTGTGAAATTTCATGATGCTAGCGAAAGTCCCAACCAAAATTGCAAATTGTTGTATGTAAACCAATATAAGAGTCAATATTTTTTACTTCAATTTTAAAAACTAGTTATTCATTTATTTGTTGTGCGCTCTATATGTAATATGTGGAGGGGATTAAACATTCCAATGGCTTCTCCAAATTTAAACGTCCCTGAGAGGAAACCAAAACTACAATATGGCCTGCGGCAAAAAAATGAATTTGAGACCCATGCTATAGTATAAAAATACACAGAGAACGAAAGGTTATTGAAGTTGTTTCAGGCTCCCTCTTGAACACTTTCGGCGCTATCCCATAAAAAACTGGAAAAAAATCATGACACTAAGGCATTCGACAAGTGTGTTACTACGTGTTATCAGTCATTCGGTAAGCTGTTTTTATGTTCTTATTCATCTTGTTTGTACCTTTTTACTTTTTTACGCAGGTATGTAGAGTAAGACTGTAAAAAATGAAACATGTCCTTTCTATTTTAGCTCTCACATTTGAAATTGAACTCACAAGCGTCATGATTACCGCAGAGCGAGCGATGGATCTCAAAGACTAATAAAGGCAAATCCAATCCAATCCAAATCAATATCAGAAAGAAATATCTTTGGACGTAAGAGTGTCTCCATGCTCATCGTCACTTATCGCCAAAGTTACGGTAGTTTTTTTTTTATTCAATCTTAATGTGGTCACCCTATTTTTTACTGATACAGGGGCACCTAGGTTTTCCAGTTCTGTTCTAATGGCACATGTATCACACCAACTTGCATTTACACTGTATGTTGAAAAGTTCCACATGTATGCTAACAATCATTGAGCAAGCTAGCTCATTGTGCTGTATTTGTCACCTTAAAACCGCTTCACTCTGGATCCCTACAAACCAGGGATCCCTTGAATGACCATTAGAAGTATTTAAAATCAGACATGGACCAACGTTTTACGTATTCATTTAAGTTCTACCTTGTGCTGTATTGTTTCTACGATTGATAGCAATGATGAGAAGCATCAAGCTAACCAAATGGCAATCAATTGAGCTTTCATCTTCTGATAGCCTTCAACCATTTTATACACTACATATCCAACTAGAAGCCATGAATGGATGCCTCATTACAAGTTGATAAATTTAGGCTAATATTTGGGATGCGGGAGTTGAATTCCAACATAGATCTAAAGAAAACACTAATTTGACATCGAAAAGGCTGGAGCTAATATTTGAACCCCCGCGCCTCAGAACATGACAGACATCCAAACTGCTTGTATACCATCAAGCCAAAACAAGACTAATATAGTCAATGACATCATACAAAATAAATCTGTCAGATGCTAGCATGTCGTAATTAGCATAAAACAAAAGCGAGATGGCATAGAAGCTTGCCAAAAAAAAAATAACGTGTCAATCAGACATCTCCAAACAATGATTAGTTTTACATGTAATTTTCATTTGTCCATCGTCTCACTTTTAAACTGCACTTTGAGCAAGAAAGGGAAGCAGCAACGGGGAATTTAAACAAAATCCCAGTATGTGGCAGGGGAGTGAGTAAAATGGAGGTAAAGCTATAAAAAAAAGTAGGGCCGGGTTTCGGGGTGTGTGCTGAAAATAAACGGTCCCCCCTTCTTTGGCCCCACGCTTGGGTGCTTTTGGACAGGGCTGAGGGGGTCACAGCAGACAGTGGGGGCCTTTGTGGGTATTTCTCAGAGGCTGGTGGCAAAGCAGCAGCGGAGAGGAGAGAATAGACACGGCACTGAGGTGAAGACATGAAAGAATGGAAGGATCATACAAGCGGCGCGACATGGCGAGGGGGTAAAAAGATGGTGGAAGAAGCCCAAATAAGGGGGGGTATGGGGGCCTGGTAGATCACTTTACCCAGCCGTGAATGCACCTTGAGAAGCAAGTGGAAGAAAGAAGGGAGGGAGCGACGACGACAAAGAGCGAGAAGGTCAAGGAGAGCCATTCGATATGGATGGAGGGGACACAGGGGCAGGTAGGGGGGGGCAGGACTGAGGTTTGGTTGCAATGCTGGAGAAGTCCAGTGTCATGTCCGTCTGGGTGCTGATTCACACACACCAATATGTATAAGGTAGCGAGCTAGATGGATTTGTTTTTACAGCAGTGGCGGGCCGTGGAGTTCATCACTAGGCCTGCAATAGTGCTATGTCTAAATCAATCCAGACTGAAAAAGGTGTTGTATTATTTCCTACGAGTCCAATAGAGGGGACCATTTCTCAGGACATAACTGATCAACCTTTTGTAATGATGTCCATCTATTCTTGAAAAGTCCATCTTGTAAATGGCTTTAACAGTAAATCTCCAACCAAATCCATTTCTTCTCCTTCTTTAGTCATTGTGGGTTGACAAAACTGCTATTAAATGAACACAAAATATTTGCTGATGCAGCTCACTGCCGATACTGTGCTCTAGCTAGCTCTTGCCAGTATGCTTTTGTCACTAGTGGCTTGTGATCTGCGCAGTTTTCGCAATCTATGATTGACTAGTGACTAGCCAATCATAGTTTGCGGAAATTCTGACGTTGACCAGGTCCTTCAAAAAGGCGTTGTTACCCCTTTTGGGTTGCCAACTCAAAATCTGATTGGTTAGAGCAACAGTTTGATACGATACTTAAATACGAAAACACACATTTGAAAGCAGTGCAACAGGGGAAAAGTAATGAAAGAAAGCTGAAAGACAATTTTGAATTATTTAATCAGAATTCACGGACAAAATATAATTACAGTAAAGTCTCGTTATATTGATATCGGATATATCGATAGTCCCGGTTATATCGATATTTTTTCGGACTCCCTTGAATATCGATATAACGAGACTTTACTGTAATATCAGTCTGTGAATCATATATTTTTAGGCCAACAGAGAAGGCTTTTCAGGCCTTGACGGTTCACTACTGATTTACAGTTGACCAAAAAATGTTTTTTTTTTTAGAATTATTAATTATGGACACAACTTGTCCGGACGTCGGTTGTCCTTTAAAGGACAACCGACGTCACTTTTCTGTTTCTTAACTGACATCAGAAAAACGTTTTATAGCATCTAAAATACCCAAAACATGCAGGCTGATATTTTTAGGCAAATGAAAAACACCAATAAAAATGATTTAAAGTGTCCAAAAACGACTTCAAAATGAAACCGGAAATGGCCAGTTTCAGAAGGTCCCGCCCCCAGTTTGTGACGTCACGCCAAGACGTCTTGCATTGCTGGAGAATCAAAACAATGGCTTCAGATTTGGAGAATATGCTTTCTTGTTCCACATCCAGTTATGAATATGATTCAAATAGTTCTGAAGAAGAAAGCATACATGTTTGCAATCGATTAAAGAATTTATTCCGTGTCATTTTGAGGCATCTGGACTGCAATGTAGCGTCCCAGAAACGAGGCACAAAATGGGTTGATAAATTCCTTATATGGAGCTTGTACGCCCACTTCTGGCGGCTTTTGGGTGCAACACAATGTTTTCAGACCAAAGAAGTACAGCAAAAAACATTGACGTGATGGAAGGACTGCTACAATGTGTCTTTTTTTCATCACGTACAGACTCGTCACCAACTCAAAAACAAGACTTCCTGAATGTTCATCACTAGTCTTAAAACGTAAAATATAGCTATATGCGGTGGAATATTTGTAAAATTCGCTCAGTAAAAGTCATTTGAAGCGATTTTACAAATTATGGACACAACTTGTCCGGAGACATCGGTTGTACTTTAATGGCTCTGCAGCAGCAACTCCCCGAGGTGCTCCCCACCGAGCGGGGTCATGTCAAACATCAGCTCCCGTCGCGTCAGCTCTTTTTCTCCCACAATTTAACACAAGCCAGGCTGTCAATGTGCTAACCTGCCCAGGGTCCAAGATGCTGCCCCCCCCTCCTAAAACTCACGTTTGGTGTTGTGTAGTTAGTGCCACATAGTAGACACACACAGGACACAGACTCCCCGGGGTGGTGTCCACTCCTCTGCTGACATTGTCGCGAGCTCCCCGGTGAGCAGACACACACGAAGTCCAGAGTGTGCCAGCAAAAAGGATATCTTAACGAGTTTTTCATTGTATTCCTGTCACCTCTTTTCTTCCCCCAGGAATTCACAATTGACCCATTTAGGCTATTGTTCAAAAATCAAACCACTGGTCAAACATCAAACCACTGGTCAAGAGGCAAAAAAAATCAAGAGGCAAAAAAACAAAAAAAACAAAGCATTTTTCAATTTGTATCCAGCCAGTTTCAATCGTGCCTCATTAGATTAGATTAGATTAGATGAGCCTTTATTTGGCTCACAGTGGAGAAATTTACATTTCACAGCGGCAAAAACAAAATACAGGAGCTGCTGTATAGGCCGCCACTTTGCCATTTTGAAGTCAAAAACAAACAAACCAAAAAATTCTGTTCGAATATTATAAATATCATATTATTAAATAAATATTAATGGAGAGCTGTGACCTATCCCCATCAATACTGCAAAAAAAAGAATATTTTTTTAAGAAAGAAAAGAACACATTAATTTTTTTAACCATTTTTTAGCACAAGAAAAAAAATTGAAAAGTACATTTTGCATTGCTGTGGCACGGTGGACGAGTGGTTGGTGGAGGTGCAACGTTTGATTTTGGCTCTAGCTGTCCTGTGTGGAGTTTGCATGTTATACCCGAGCCCATGTGGGTTTTCGCCGGATACTTTGGTATCCTCCCACATGCCAAAAACATCCATGGCAGGTTATTGGAACGCTTAACTCATTCACTGCCAGACATGTGCAGCAAAAATATATTAACTCCAGTTCCTAAATTATATGGGTTTGGAGTTATTTGAGTTTGAAATAAGGGCAGCTGTCCAAAATACAGTGTAATACATAGATATTGGTTTATATAGCGCTTTAACAACAGCTCAAGCTGGAACAAAGCGCTACCAAAGAAAATTCTGTGTATAAGGGACAAAAAATTGCCAGAGTTTTGGCCTGCGCTTTATCGACATTCAAGCAAGAAAAAACAAAACCTGAACTCATTTGGAAATGACACTCTACGTCATATTTTCAATTCAGGAATGGCAGTGAATGAGTTAAAATTGTCCCAAGGTTTGATTGTGAAACCGGATGGTTGTTCATCTCTGTGTACTCTGAAGTCGTTGGCAATCGGTTCAGGGTGTCCCTGCCTACTGAAGGGTTTCATTTCAGCTGCTCTTGCTTTCATATTTAGAACATTTTGTGTGATTTATGGTGAAATATCATGGAAATACAACACAAGTGCAGAAGGAAAGGCAATGGAGGGCAGGCCGGAAGGGTAAAAGGTTCCATTTGGTGGCCTGGGGTTGGGCCATTGTCCTTGCTGTCTGTCTTCACATCCCCTTCAAACTAATTAAAACGTGGATGCTGTGATGGGACACACCAATGAAGAGTCAATTGCAACCCGTGGAAAGTCCGGAGGTAAAATAAATAAATAAAAGGCAGAAGTTAACTAATACAAACAAAATTACACCCATCGTGTTGAGCAATATGCTAAACTGGACCTGTGAATTAAAAAATCTGGGAAAAAAGAATACAGTACTTTTTTGGTTTTACTTAAGGTCAACAGTGGAATTGGTTCTTCTGGAATTGGTACTGGCCAGTTTTTACATTTCATATCCGTACTTCACGTACGGAGTTTTGCCAGCTCTCGCGTCGTGACAATGCAAACAAGTTTGCATAATTGAAGCTTCGAGTATGATCTGAGGAACTGGCAGGCGAGCTAGAAGGAAGACAAAGGCGACGAGGAATGCGTGGAAAACAAAGCCATGTTTGACGGATGTTCTGTAAGTCTGCCATGGAGGTGCTGAGGGGGGGTCCGTCATTGTGTCTTGGTGATTGGTGGCTTCACCTCCCGCAACATGGGATTCTTTCCACACTTGGCCCACTCTTAGCGGAGGTTACATTCGGGATGAGTGAAAGAAAGCAGCACAAAAGGCTTTTTTAAAGGTTTGATGTGTTTATGAACGATGTGGGGAGACACCAAATGTTGAAGAAGACTTCAATTGGAAACGTGCTCCCATTGTAAAAAGTTGAATGCATTTGCATTGGTAACAAAGTGCTTCCCCTGTGATTTTTAGCTAAGACACATATTTCCCATTGGAAAAGATTTCAAGGCACTCAAACCAAAAAAATTGAATTATAGACCTCCTGCCATCTGGCGGAAGTGCATAATTTTTTTCTGCCTGTCACTAAACATCACTTGGCATAGATAAGAACAAAGAAGCATTATTTGACGTTTTTTTTCCACTGGAAAACAGAAGCACCCTGCTATGGTTATTATCTATAGAAATGTACCAAAGCAGGCCATCATCGAGGACTTGCACACTGCAAGAATCCAAACTAGGGCGCGGAAAATCCTACTGGACCCTCCGCACCCTGCCCACCACCTTTTCCAGCTACTCCCCTCAGGCAGTCGCTACCGATCCATGCGCACCAAATCCAGCAGACATTTAAACAGCTTCTTCCCCCAAGCCATTAACTCTTTGAACTCTTTCAACAGTAGCCAAAATGGAACTGTATAGTGCCACTTAGCAGTTTTTTTTTTTTTTGACAACGATACTCGTGCAGCGTGTTCTACCGGAAACAAATTCCTTATGTGTTCTACATACTTGGCAATAAAGATGATTCTGATTCTGAATCTGATTCTGATTCTGATCAGGGCCTGCAAGGCCTTTTCTGCCGGCCTAAAAATATCTGAATCACAAACTCATATGAATTATATTTTATCCATGAATTCTTATTAAATAATTACAAATTGTCTTTCAGCTTCTTTTCGTTGCTTTTCCACTGTTGGGTTGGTTTGAGATGTGTGTTTCTGTATTTAAACATTTCACCAACCGCATTTCAGCCATCACTTGTTACCAGAGTCAGAAATCTCCCTGTTCGCCTTCACACTCAATCCCGCAAGCCCTGAAGCATAAACAGCAATGTCGATGAAACCGTTTCTTTCACCAATCAGAGTTTGAGTTGGCAACCCAAGGTCAGAGTTTTCGCAAACTATGATTGGCTAGTCACATGATTGGCTAGTCATTAGTAAATCATAGTATCACTAGCCGTGAGGTGATAAGACCATATTGGCAAGAGCTAGCACACTGTATAGGTAGCGAGCTGCATAAGCAAATATATTGTTGTGCTGATTAAAAGTGGTTTTGTCAACCCACAATGGATGAAGGAGGAGAAGAAATGGATTTGGTTGAAGATTTACTGTTAAAGCCATTTTCAGGACTGATTTTTCAAGAATAGATGGGCCTCATTGAGAAAGGTTGGACAGCTCTGAAACTAGCAAAAATAGCAAATAATATTGCAATTTTATGAGGTTATAATGAATCCATGCGTTCAAAGTGAAAATTCGAACAGTTTAATGACAGTATTTTTGAAGTTTCTTCAAGTCTCATGTTATTTCCTTGCCAACAGCACCCTCTCGTGGACGACCACACTCCCAGATGTTTGATTCAGGCGTAGCACTACTGAAGGCCTCGGAGTGACATGCACGGCCTGACACTGCAAAGATACATTGATGGATGGATGGATGGATGGATGGATGGATGGATGGATGGATGGATGGATGGATGGATGGATGGATGGACGGAGGGCAAGATGCTCCAAATGATGAGTGATAGGCATCTGCTCCTTAAAAGGTTTTTAATTGCAAGACGGCAGCAGGAAGCTCCTCAATTCAATTCAACAGACCTCATAATATAGTGAGGAAAATTGTTGACTTGCTTTGACCTCAGACTGTCACCTGAAAGACAACCGACGCCTGCGGACAAGTTGTGTCCAGAATTTGTAAAATCACTTGAAATGACTTCTACTGAGCGTATTTTACAAAGATTCCACAGCATATAGCTATATTTTACGTTTTAAGACGCGGGCTGAATATTCAGGAAGTCTTGTTTTCGAGTTGATGACGATCCCCTACGTGACGTCACATTTGGAACGCCCCTGACCGAGAATGCGACACACAATGCATTTTGCGGTACTTTGTTTGGTCTGAAATCTTTGTGTTGATCCGTGTTGATGGCGAAATTAGAAGGAAAACACATAAATAACGTGATGGTGAATCGTTGTGTGTTGCACCAAGACACGTACGGAGTGTTTGTATTTAAAATTCACTGACACAAATTCCCAGCGGACAAATCAGCCCATTTCCAACAGAGCTTGGGCGCCATCTTTTGCATTTTCTGGGACGCCGTTGACGGCTCAAATTAATATGGGAGGACTCCTTTAATCGATTGCAAACATTTATGCTTTCCTCTTCAGAACTATTTGAATCATATTCATAACTGGTTGAGGAACAAGAAAGCATCTTCTCCGAATCTGAACTCCGTGAGCCCATTGTTTTGTTTCTTGAGCAAGGCAAGACGACTTGGCGTGACGTCACGAACTGGGGACTTTCTGAAAATCCCCAGTTTCAAGCTGATTTGTAGCAGATTTTGGACACTTTAAGCCATTTTTATTGGTGTTTTGCATTTGACTAAATATATCAGCCCGCGTGTTGGATTGGATTGGATTTGCCTTTATTAGTCTCGCAGTGGAGAAATTTACATTTCATTTCTGTTTTGGGTATTTTAGATGCTATAAAATGTTTTTCTGATGTCAGTTTGGAAACAAAAAAATGGTGTCGGTTGTCCTTTAAGCTGTAAATTGCAGTTAGTTGAAGTGAAATTATTTCTGACCTTGCGAAATTACCCACCATAAATCGGACGCTCATTTTGGTATGAATGCGGGTGAATGTGGATAGTAATATATTTCTCAGTACGGGTGTGGAATTTACATTTCAGACAGGTTGCCTTGGTAACAACAAGGTGCTTCCCTGTCCCTGTCGGGTCTCGGCCAAGTTGGGCGCCAACGTGGCTGGATGGTGGCAGACGATGACGAACTTGCCAGGTCGCACAATACGCATTCATTGAGACATGGATATAATCTATGAATGAAATTATTATGGAATATGGTGTCATGATGCCACACTGACTATCATGATTATTGAACGACGAAGACTCTTTGTAGAGTGTGTGTGGGAATCATAGGCAAAACTTGACCAAGGCAAGGAGCCACAGTTTGAGTATCCTGCTGTGGGGGGTCACAACCTCCATCAGATTCATTGTCAGTGTGTCTATTGTGCCCACTCGACTACACACATAGGCGCGTGCACACACACACACACACACACACACATAATTTACAGCGTCTCCATGACAATAATGAGGGGGGCGACAGTAGTGTGACACGGTGTTCAATACTGATGTGAGCATCCAGCATAATCATCCTAATATATGCATTGTATGAGCAAGTAGAAGTGGACAGGGTGTGTGCACCAAGATATGAATTTGGTACAAATGCACCATTAGATGACTTGCATAAATTGTGACTTTGACCATCAAGACACCCATAAATAAGGATTATTTCTCACTTTTGACTGGTTGGGGATTCAGACTGGACATGTCTTTGTGAACCCGAGAGTTATAGCTTATTGTCCCACTTGGAAAGTCACCCCCCCCCCCCCCAAAAAAAAAAAAAAAAACAATATATCTAACTTTATTTGTGAAATGATGCTGTTCTTTTCTGGAAAAAAAGCCAAAATAGTTTACCAAAAAGTGTGTTTTTTGTGTAAAGTGTATTCATTTCTACTACACAAAATGAAATGATTTGATTGATTGAATGACTTTGATTCTTGAAATGTTGACTTTTTCCGCACAAGTTTTTAAAAAACTGGGGTTGCAGTATGATTCTTTGAGTAAACATGTCAGGAAATAATGTTAATTAAAAAAATAACTGGAAAAAAATATGCAAGATGGTAAAAGCTCACAGAAAAATATTGGAAGTTGTGGAGGAAAAAAAGAAAGAAACGAACACATTCATTTTTGGAATGATAATTACAAAATGTTAAAATTTATGAACGTAACTTTGTAATAGTGTGTCTAAAATTAAATGTACTAACAGTGACATTACATTTCAGTGTTGTTTGAGTGTATTCCACTGAATTAGCGAAATGTATTTCGGTATTGTTTATAAAAAAATCACTCGCATATGTTAGACTAGACCAGGGGTGGGCAAACTTTTTGACTCGCGGGCCGCATTGGGTTCTAAAATTTGACAGAGGGGGGGCCAGGAGCATTTGGAGGGAGTGTTTGGGCCGGAAATACTCCGAACAAGTTATGTCCATAATTTATAAAATCACTTCAAATGACTTCGACTGAGCGTATTTTACAAAGATTCCACAGCATATAGCTATAGTTTACGTTTTAAGACTTGCGCTGAATATATGAAGTCTTGTTTTCGAGTTGATGACGATCCCCATGTGACGTCACGTTAAGACCGCCCCTGACCGAGAAAGCGACATACAATGCATTTTGGGTACTTTGTTTGGTCTGAAAACTTCGTGTTAATCCGTATTGATCCGTGTTGATGGCGAAATTAGAAGGAAAACACATAAATAACGCCATGGTGAATCGTTGTGAGTTGCACCAAGACAACTATTTGATATTCGCTGACACAAATTCCCAGCATACAAATCAGCCCATTTCCAACGGCGCTTGGGCGCCATCTTCTGCTTTTTCTGGGTGCTACATTGCTGTCATTGACGGCTCGAATTGATATGGGAGGACTCCTAGAATCAATCAAGAAAACATCTTCTCCGAATCTGAAGCCATTGTTTTGATTCTCGAGCAAGGCAAGACGTCTTGGCGTGACGTCACGAACAGAGGGGTGGAACCTTCTGAAACTGACCATTTCCGGATTCATTTTGAAGTCATTTTTATTGGTGTTTTTCATTTAACTAAAAATATCAGCCTGCCTGATTTGGGTATTTTAGATGCTATAAATCGTTTTTCTGATGTCAGTGGGAAACAAAAACAAAAAATGGTGCCGGTTGTCCTTTAAATGTAGTGTGTACAAGCACAGTAAGAACACTACAACCCAATTTATTAACTGTCTTTCAAATGTGAAAAATATCCCTGATCAGTTAATAAATTTGTCTCAAGGAATATGCAAGATATGGCATTTACAGACTATTTCGCAGATACTTGGAGGAGGAAATGGAAATAGATTAAAATAACATATGCACTGTGATTTATCAAGATTGCGTCTGTTTTTAAGTTTCCATCGAAGGGGCAAAGAAATCAACATTTATTGATAAATGGAATCACTTTCAACATTCAAAACATATTATTACACAACGAAATATTCAAGCTCAATAATACCTACTCGCTCAACAAACTCCTCACTGACGCTCTCGCCTTCACAGGCAATATACACTATACACGTGTACCGTCGCCGAGCACACAAACATAGACTACCTGCAGTTGAAATTTGCATACTCGGCTCGGCAGCCAATCAGAAGCCTGCTTCTTTCTTCCGGACTTTCGCAAGCGTTACAAAGTCGTGCAATTGCATGTCATTTTCCAAAATAGATGCACAGAACCTCAAACTAGAAGAAAGATTCAAAAGAAGCTAACAACATATGTGACGCTACAAAACGTAAATTTACATTAAACCGTGACTGTAAAGTGTACGTGAGACTTATGAAAGGGGCTTAGTGGCTCGTAGGAATCAATGCAAACGTTGCATTGTGCACCACAATGACAATCGACTACTGTAGCAAAATTTACAGCCATGCGCATTTGACGTAAATTAAGCAAGGCAGCATTTGTAGTTGGTGCATTCTTGATTTTAAAAAAAACTTTATACTTTGTGACAATGTTTCTTATTGGGATTGGTCTCATTTTGCTTCAAGTTGGGAAAAATGGGGCAGGCAACTTTTCAGTTATCTGCCCTGTTGTTCGCTAGCTTTTTGTCATGAGTTTTAGACACTGTTTGTACTATAATTTGGGCAAGTTCGGCGGGCCGGATTGAAAAGCCTAACGGGCCGTATGTGGCCCGCGGGCCGTAGTTTGCCCATTACTGGACTAGACTCTAGTCACTAGAGTCTAGTGTAACATGTGCTCTAGGAACTAGAGGATTGCAGTTGCATGTGAGTTTATCCAGTATTATGCCATAATGACTACACACACACACACACACACACACGTACACACGCGCGCGCGCATTCACAAACTACCTATGCAGTCTGTGGCGTCATTAAACACGATATACAGTACGTATTTCATAGCAACCTGCCCTTTATTGTTCAATTCAAGTCAGCCACCTATGTTTATTTACGTGGACCCTTGTCATCAGAGTACAGTCTGACATCTAGTGGACAACAGAGGTGACGCATGAGATTTAATGGGATTCCAGTGGGGGGGGGACGCGTAGCTATAATTGGTATTTGAACGAATGAATTAACCATATAACCCCAAAAAATGAATAACACACTAAAAATACTTTTCCCACAAAATATTCTCTTTAAGAGGTGGGTAATTTGGAAATAACTGATGTCTTTGTGTAAACGATATCGACCCAACTGTATTTTGCCACAGTGTTCGACCCACGGAACCAAATTTATATACGATAATTATAATGTACCTTTGCACGTAAATTAGATTACTTGAAGAGATTGAAATTTTACACGGTAGTCCTGGTTTTATTTTAGGCTAAAATTCAAAGATCCAAAGCGGTAGTGAGACTAAAGAGTTTGATGTTTCTCTTTAATTGTAATAAGTATAGGTTCGCTATCAGATCTCCCAGGGAAGTGACCGTCAGATGTAATGTGTCCCAGAGCTTGATCGTGGCATTCTTCGGTGCTGTGACTTCCGTCCGACGCCCGGGGTCTTTGCAAGTCTCTTTGAGTCTGCATGAGTCGGAGATGATTCTCTCTGTCCCGCGACGGCCATTTTCATGCGTGGGAAATGCGTCAGGCTGAGAGTGCGTCTCAAGGAGATCAAAGGGCTTGAAAGACATGAAAGGGTTGAAAGGCGCACTTCAAAAGCATACACAAGTCAGCGCCGCCGCGGTGCGCACATGTGACGCCACAAGACCCGATGAACCTTTCCTGACTAATTCGTCGTTTTCTGCCCCTGTAATTGTCCAAGCCTCCTTTCTAGCATAGCTTCTCATTAGGTACAAAAATATTTAGACAACATCATCGTAATTTTGTTTCATAAACACTAAATAAAACACGCCGGATTTTCTTGTGATGCACGCACATCCATTTATTTGCATTGTAAATGGGTGCTTCCTGAAATGTAGTACAAACAATGACGACATTATCAATACAATACAATACATGTTCATTTATATAGCGCTTTAACAACAGCTGAAGCTGTAACAAATCACTTAACATGGACAGCTATCATATACATACTGTACAGGAAATAAAGCAGTCACAAAGATAGTAGAAAGCACCAGGGTTCTGAGTCGAATGCCCAAGAGTACAAGTGAGTGATGAGACGGGTTTTAAAGTCGGCATATAAACATAGCTGGATAGGTTAGGTTGACATTACAGTACAGTACATGTCTGTATTTCCATTGGGCAGACGAAACATACCCGACTCGTGAGTTCCCGCCTATTCGCCGCTTTAGCCAATCGCGGGACTCGATCGTGTTAAAACAGAGCTGCTTTAGCGGGAAACCGGTAGTCTTCGGCCTCTCCTAGCTATTTCGTTTCGCAACATAGCCACCATGCTAACTAAACTGCGACCAGATTCTCGATAGCATACACCTCCGTGTTTAAAAACGACCTACCGTTATATTTATCGAATCTCTAGACTATTTTGAGCAGGTGCTCTTTACTGTCAGGTTGGGTAAGCCAAAGGGCGAAAAAAAGTTGAGCCGCACGTGCCTGCGAGCCAAAAGATACTCATCGGTTTGAACCGGTGCCGGACAAAAGGCTTCCCGTAACCAGACATGAGATAGCCCGGCCAACATGAGCCAATACAACCTGGAACGTTTCCGTTTTCAAAAGTCGCCAACGTGCCAATTGACCCCAGAGTCCGAGAAGGAGAATAAGCCGGGTGAGTAAAGTGATGCTCGGGGCTAGCTCAAAACCTGAGCTCTTAGCCAGATGTGCAAAGAATGCTCCGATCAGCGTAAGCGTGATTTATACTTGAAAATAGCCGGTTTGGCGATTCACTGGTGACATAGGCTCATGTCTGGCTCATATATATAAACCAATATGTATTGTATGTGTGGGATGTCAACGCAATGCCTTTAATATCTTTGAGCCATTTTGGCTAACTACATGGGCACATCCTTCTATTGTGATAAGCCTGTTAGTAAAACATGCACCCCTCAATTCCATGGCGGTACAAGCTACGGGCCAATATTAAATCCTGACTATCATACCCATGAGGGATGTCTTAAAATGTAAAAAATAAGTTTTTAAATTTAATCTGTCAAGTGACCTATCTTGAAATAGTTATTCTTTCATTCAACATAATGAATTTGAATTGTAAACAAAGTGGTTTAGTATTTGGAACTGAATGAACGTGTACCCTTTAATTTTTTTAAACCACATATTACCAATATTATTTTGTTTGAATTCTTCTCATTGAGTAACTGGTGAGATATTTTAGGGCATGCTCATTGCTGCTCATTGGCCAAATGTAAATTAACAGAACAAAAATGTATCTATGGACTTTCAAACAACCAACGTTGCATAGAAAGTGCTGTACATGGAGCAACTATCATCTACACAACACTCACTTGTGACAGCCATTAGTAGCAGTTATTGAAACCATGCCTTTTTAAAACCATGCTAAACCATCAAACCAAGCAATGTCTTACTGACTGATTAATATGAATATGTAAAAGGGGCACGTGGGGTGATAATGACAACTTTTATTATATAATAATCACAATATTTATTGTCACAATTAAGTGAAATTGTATACATTTCATCAATCCACCTTTTCACATTCAGGAAATCAGTTGTTTGAATGGTCAAAGGTTGGACCTCTAAGTGGAACAGAAAATTGGAACTATGGTTTTGTTTTTGCAAACGAAATGAATTTCATGCAGTTGTCGACGAGCATTCTTGTTTCAAGAAATTGTGATTATCACTGAAAATCCCTTGATTTATTTTTGTGTTTTCATGTAATCTTGTCCACTAGCTCAAATGAAGTCCGATAAATCCCATTTGTCAAATTCGCATGTCCGAGGAGTGTTTCTTGAAGAAGTCACTGACGATGACAACCCGTTGAGCAAAGTGTCCTTCCCAAGGAAATCAAGGTTTGGATTTGGATTTGCCTTTATTAGTCTTGCAGTGGAGCAATTTACATTTAACAGCAGCAAAGTGATGAAAGGAATGAAGGTTGACGACATACACTTATTGATAGTTTATTTATTTACCATTTTGTCTTACTGTAGCTAATTTACTTAGCCTGTGTTGTGTTTGCCATTCAAGGGATCCTATTGTCAAACAGTCTTCAAATGAGGACAGAGAAGATGAAAGAAGTCTAAAAGAGTCTAATCTATCTGAGATGTTCCCTCATTTGTCAAGGAAAAAGCTATCAGAGGTAAGTGATGTCTTATGGCCAGTAGGGATCTTGAGGGAGAGATTTTCTCCCAAGTTTTAACATGGCAAAATGTTACGATATAATACATTTTGAGAGCATTGATCGCAATACCCTCATAGCATAAAACTGCAATATGTTTGCCTTCCTAAAAGACACCCATGTTTAAAGTTTCTTGAATCCGAAAATTATTATCTTTGCAAATACAACATTTTATATATTCACCTCTGTGTCAAGTGAATGTCGGGGTACATTGTGATGTCTTTCTCAGGTTGTTGAGAGTACAAGCACATTGGATGGCGCTATTGCCACATGCCTTCTTCTTCCTGGTGATGAAGGTATGAGATGAGATAACCTTTATTTGACTCACATTGGAGAAATTCCCCATTTTACAGCAGCAAAGTTATGAAAACAATAAGTGGAAAACAAATTTTGGAGCTGCTGAAAAGGCAGCTATGAATGGAGTTGTACATCAATCCTGATTTTTCTGACATCTTTATTTCGGCAAACACGCCGCACCATTTGTTGAATCACAAAATCATTGTGACGCATGATTATCCAAGACAAACTTCTTACAATTGGAAAAATCTAAAATAATTTGATGCTGATTCAATTAACTCGTTCAATGCCAGACGATGTGCAAAACTGTGTCCACTCCAGTGTCAGAGTTTTTGTCATTTTAACTCAAATTACAGACCAACTTTTAGGACTACATAAACATTCAATGCAGTGTAAGAAATCTTAGACTCTTTTCTGTCATCAGAAAAAAAGAGTTAAGTCCTAAGTTATATGGGTCTGGCGTTGTCTGGGCTTGAAATGGGGGTGGCTGTACAAAATACAATACAATACATACAAATTACTTTGTATATAGCACTTTAACAACAACAAGCTGTAACAAAACGATAACATGGACAAATGGCAAATGCTGCCCTGTCATGGAAGACAAAAAACATTGTCAGAGGTCTTTATCGCGAGAAAAACTAAAACCCAAACTAAATCAGGAATGGCGCACCACGTCACACCTTTCATTTCCAGAATAAATTCATGAATGACACCGAATGAGTTAATAGGGAGTAAAAATGTATTTTTCTCTAATGTTCAATCCTGGCCAAAACAAATCCAACCAACCATGTCACTGAGTGACACTGCCTGTTTTTTTTCCAGACTCTGATAATGGTTGCAAGAGAAAGCAGGATGAATCTGACGACTCACTGGAGAGCAGTGAGACTCAACCCTACAAAAGGAGGAAGCGATCTGAGGTGCGTTCTTACCGATATCTTTTTTTCAAAGACATTTCAACTTGGTCGGCTTGTGCTTCACTCCAATAAAAGGCGATTCAATACATATCACGATACATTTTCACGTGGAACAAGCATATTTTGTTGTCTCAAATTGTCTTTTGTGGAATAATGCACATACCAAGTTAAACCATGACTAGTTTGTCCTCCAGCCTGAAAATTAATTTCCTCATATGCTTCACTGGTGTTGAAACCAAAAGTTTTCTGAAGATGAATCTGAAAACATTGACGATGAGAATCAAGATGGTGAAGATGAACCGAGTTGGGAGAAGAAGGAGATGATGATCAAAAGGCTCCAGAACAAGTTCCCCAATCAGGACAAGGAGGTAAAAATTATGAAAAACAACCGAAAATTGTCAAATGGTTTGTTACACCAGTCCAAGATGGCGCCCGAGTAGGCAGCCGTCAGCAAGTGCTCTGATGAGCCTTGCTTTTTTTTTTTTGTTTTTGTGTTTTCTTTTGTCACTTTGTGTTGTTGTGCGTCATGTGGAACGATACGGATTGTTTTTCAGCATTTTTGACCACAACATTCATCAAGGAGGAGACTGTGCTGAGCGGTTGCGCCTTTTCGGCAGCATGAATATGCCAGTACTGTTTTTGAATGGGAGGAATGTCGGTGCCATTCGACTGTCATCGCTGGACACCAAAGGGGCCATTGTGTTTTTTTGCGCCAGTAATGGGCAGCATCTTCACAGCCCCGCTTTGTTCAGTGGAAGGTCGGTGCTGTTGGACAGTCTGCGGCTGGATGGATGCATGGCTTGAGGAGCCCGCGATAAGAAGGAAGGAGTGTCAGCGCAGAGCGCCGATGCATATATGGAACTGTCGCGGGATGGAATTGAAGCTGATTTATATGGGACAGGAGATGTGAGACAATCTCTTTTCGTCAATGGATGCTACAGCTGCGTGTTTGCTTTCAACATTTAGCTTGTAGTCGACGTGCACATTCCACCATGATGTCCCTGATCCACTGGTGAAGAGACGCTTTGATCCTCTCCTCTTTCATCTGGAACTGCTTCATGTAACAAAGAGGGTACAGAAAGTGCTTAAGAATGAATGTCTCTGTGTCTCATGTTATTTGTTATTTAGTTTTTATTTTGTTCTTTTGACTTCAAGACAGCGGCGCGAGAGTGGCTGCCTTTCCAGCAGCTCCTATGTTTTGCTTTTCTACTTTCATTTCTTTCATAACTTTGCTGCTGTGAAATGTAAATTTCTCCACTGCGAGACTAATAAAGGCAAATCCAATCCATCCACAATACTAGTCAACCTCCAATTTGTTTGGATTTTGAGCCATTTTTTCTCTGTCTCGGAAAAGATAAAGAAAGATAGAAACATAAATAATGAGCTCGTATGTCACAAATCTTAATTAAATACAGTATGCGTTTTTGTCAAGTAACACCTCACAACCGCAAACATTTTAAATAGTTCTAGCAATTACTATTAAGATGCAAAAACACAGAAACTCGTCCATCTATTTTCATGAAGAGAAATTAAGAACAAATAAATATGGTGGAATTCTTTAGTAATTTTTATTCAAATGATGGATGCTTGATTTTCATGTAAAAGTCCCCGATGTCTGTCTTACTGAAGGAGTTGCGACTGGTGCTTCAGGAACACAATTGGGACGTCGGCGAGGCTCTGCATGCTCTACTAATGTTCTCCAGCGCAGGTCCCAACATTGCTCCTCGCACACGTTCTCATGAATCTGTCAGTGCCGTATTCTGTTAATCTGATGCAATCTTATTTTTGCCTGTCTCACAGATGATGCCAGTGTCAATTCCGATGAAAACAAACCAAATGAATCCAACCATTCCACGTGCAAAGAGAAGTCAGTCAAGGGACAAAGCGAAGTGCACCAGATTGAATCTTGTGACAATAAAATGAACGGCAAAAAATCGGATTCATTTCATGCAAATGATACTGAGGACAGTTCAAACGATACTGTGGATAGCGACGACTATTCATCTGAAGATGAGATCAAACATTCCAATTACACCCTCTCGACCTGGCTTTCAAAAGACATGTCCTCCTCTGCCCAAATAACTTCTTCACACCAGAATCCATCCTCCACCTCCTCTGCCAAAATAACTTCTTTACACCAGAATCCATCCTCCTCCTCTGCCGCACACGTGCTGTTCAAGTTTACCAGCGGGACCAGTATGGCCAAGAAGCAAGCCAAAGCACGAAAGCTAATAGCCCGCACCAACAAAAAGCACCTCAGCTCTGATGACGACGTAGAGGATGCGGACAGCAGCGACTGTGACAATTACGATGATGCGTTAACAAAAGTGGGAACCATGAAGGAAGAGATCCTCAAGTTTTTTCAGGAGGCCTCCATCGATGAGCTGATGCTCCTTTCTGGGTGTTCTGTGAAAAAAGCAAAAAAGATCATTGAACTTCGACCCTTTCAAAACTGGCTCAGCCTGGTGAGAAATCTTACATTTGTGTTTTTTTAGCATGCAGCTTCTCTCATGATTCAGGTGCTTTGGGAAGATAATTTGAGGAACCTGGAAAACGTCATTTATTTCAGTACAGTAGTTATTTCGCGATGCACCAAATGATTTCGTCACTTTGATGACCTTTGCTTTGAGATAGTGATAACCCCAGATTCATCAAGTTTTAATTTTTCACTCAAAGCAATTTAAATCATTTGGAAATTACCGTACTGTATTTTCCGGTATATAAGGCGCACCCCCACTGAATGGTGCATTTTCAAACTTTCCATATATAGTAAGGCACGCCGAACTACAAGGCGCACCTTCAATGAATGAAAAAAAGTTTTCCAAGTATAATATAGAAATATTTAAAATTTACCAAATATAAGGCACACCATATTATAAGGCGCTACAGTGTGGTTACGCGCCACTTCTATGGGGGGAAATGGAGTTGGTGGCTGTTGAGATTACTTGCGAGACCCGTTGTGGCTCAATATTACTTTATATATAAGGCACACCTGCGTATAAGGCAGGATCATCATTTGAAGAAAATGAAGGCTTTTGGGTGTGCCTTATACATTGGCAAATACGGTAACTCCTCCCTATTTGTATCTATTTTGAGTTTGACTTTTTGAAAAGCACTACTGAAATAAATGAGCTTTCATGGTGAGTCTATTTGGAGCAATGTTCCGGCTTTTTCTCAGTATAATGGAAAATGAAAACAATGCGGTCAAACACAAAGAAATGTTTTAATCAATTTTTGTGGGTGCATGAAAAACAAATTTGGTGACTGGTCCGACTGTTTGTTTGTCTTCTGTTACCATCACCCTTCTCTTCTTTCCCTCTCAAGGCCGGACAAATGCAAAAGAGCAACGGGCTGTCCGAGGACCTCCTGCAGGGCTGCAAAACTGTTCTGAAGGGGCGCAATATTGTTCGGAGCCTCATGTCCAAATGTGAGACCATTTCCTCCAAGATGGTTCAGCAGGTCACACAAGTGATGCAGGCCGGCGAGCGGGAAATGCCGCAACCCAAACTGCTCAATAGCCAGTGAGTGTCATGCACTTGAGATGTATAAAATTACGTGTCGTTCCTCTGTCATTCACATCAAGTGTCCTTGAGAGTTTTGAAAGGCGCTTACAAATGAAATGTATTATTATTTGTCTCCCAGGCTCAAGCTGAAATCCTATCAGGTCATCGGTCTGAAATGGCTGCTGCTCTTGCACGAGCACAAATTGAGCGGTATCCTTGCCGATGAGATGGTGAGATGCGAAACGATATACAGTGAGACCTCAACTTACGAACTTAATTGGTTCCCAGACAGAGTGTGTAAGGCGAAAAGTGTGTATCTAAAAAAAAACAATTCCCATAGGAAACCATTAAAATGGGAATAATCTCCGTAATTTTCTCCGTGCGTGCATAGAAATAGTATCGATATATCCGATATCGATATAACGAGACTTTACTGTATTTCAAAACAATGACATGTACAACAAAGTCTGTTTGACAGTTTGTTGTTATTTCCTCACTCTTAGAAATTGCTCAATGTTTTGATGGTTGATATCAAGTGATCCTTATGTGCCTCTTTCTCTATTCAGGGTTTGGGGAAAACAATCCAGGCTATTGCCTTCTTGGCCCATTTATTGCAGAAAGGAATAGAAGGTCCTCACCTCATCGTTGTGCCTGCCTCTACACTTGGTAATACAAACACCCTGAATGTTTCGATGTTTTATCCAAACCAAATTACTTGCAATTGGAAACATCTAAAATGATTTGATACTGATGCAATTAACTCATTCACTGACACGATGTGCAAAAATGTGTCCACTCCAGTGCCAGGGTTTTTGTCATTTTCATTTAAATTGCAGGAACCACAGACTAGTGAGAATATTGACTACATCTGGATTCAATTCAGCGGAAGAAATCTTAAACTCTTCTTTCATCAAAAAAAGAGTTAATTCCTAAGTTATATGGATGTGAAGTTATCTGAGTTTGAAATAGGGGCGGCTGTACAAAATACAATACATACATATTGATTTATATAGCCCTTTAACAACAGCTGAAGCTGTAACAAAGCACTATCATGGACAAAAGGCAAATGCTGCCCCCTCGTGAGAAGGAAAAACATAGCCAGAGGTCTGACCAGCACTTTATCGATACTCCCCGCAAGAAAATCTAAAACCCGAACAGATTCGGGTATGGTGCTCCACGTCATGCTTTTCAATTCCCGAATAAATTTGGGAATGGCAGTGAATGAGCTTATTTTTCATCCAGGAGGTGATCGTCAAATGTCTCATGTGTGTTGTTGTTTTTATTTTTTTATGTAATCAAAATAAACCGCAGAATTACATTCAGAATCCATGAAGTGAGCTTCATCACTCATCTTTGAATTTGTCTTTCTCGAATATACACAAAATTCACATATTTTCCATCGTGTTTTTGTTTGTGTTCCAGATAACTGGGTCAGAGAACTCCAAATGTGGTGTCCCAGTTTGAAGGTTTTAGTGTATTATGGTAGGACACTTTATATTTGGAAACTTTTCATATCTGTAGACAAGTTAATGCAATCGATCACTGATTTGTTTGTGCTTAACGTCAGTTGAAAAAGTTGGGGTCAGACTATTCTGTCCGGGACTGTGTATTTGCGGTATAATTCAGACATGGCTTGAGAGACAAAAGTGTGCTCTTGGTTTGTGTCTAGGTTCTGTGGAGGACCGTCAATACCTCAAGCACGATATCCTCAATGACGCCATTGAATTCAACGTCCTTGTCACCACGTTAGTGTCTCAGTTTGCAAAAGAAGAAAAAATCTAATAATAAATCCTGTTTGATACGTGTATCACTCATAAACTCGATTTCCTGGTACACAGGTACAGCTTTGCCATTGGGAACAGCAATGACCGCGGTCTGTTCCGCAAGCTTCGTCTTGCGTATGCCATCTTTGACGAGGGTCACATGCTGAAGAATGTGAACTCGTTGCGCTACCGCCACCTCATGTCTATCAATGTGAGTTCACAGTGTTTGGTGGATGCATTTCACACAAAATGATTCGCATGAGATTATATCATTTCAAAAACATACTTTTTTATCATAGGAGCTACTGCACGTGGCATTCAGGGACTGCAGACATTGATCAAAATGAATGATGCATTTCGAAAGATTGATGACCTATTTCGAATATTCTGTGTACTCATTCATCTCAACACGGCATTCTGATCAATTTGCTTGTGCGCAATATGAACGAAACACACAATCTGACCATTTCTAGATCTCTATTAGCTACCAATTAGCTAGCTAGCTTTCTATCTATTTCTGTTACTTCCGGGTTGAGTGAACGCTGGGGCGTGTGGCTGCCGCTGCTCACCCACAGAAAAACTGATATTGTGTCTGTAAAGTGACCATGAGAGTTTTGAAAGGCGCTTATAAATTAAATTTTTATTATTATTATTATTACTTTTGAAATGACCAAGTCAAAATGATCTACCCATTATGTTTATTGAGAAATATATTGATTCTTGCAATAACCGCAGATGTTGCACAACATAGTTATGTACATTTTTTTTACCATGACCTGAGTTCACTCAGATAACTGGCTGACGAGACAAACACACTTTAAAAATGTCATCGTGAAAAGAAGGTCCTCTCCCCCTTCTGTATGAAAGTGATACTTTTTTGCTTCTTATTTTGTCCAGCGGTGAGTCAGCAAGCAGGTGGAAAGATGATTAAAAGAAGGGTATTGTGAGTTTTCTTTATTTGAAGTTGCAATGGATGTCGGTTTTCGGCAGACCACAGGTAACACTGCTCTCCAGGCTGTCTTTTCTCCCTCGTCTGGTTTTAAAGGTGATTCGCCTGAGCTTCTGGCCGATCAAGTCCTAGCGGCAATTGGCCATTCCCAGGTGGTTGCAATCACCTTCTCGGAGTCAATTAGTGGTCGCCCAACTCTACTGTTTTGGATCCAAAATCCAGAAAACACTAAATTATTTAACATTTCTTTTGGCATCATGACAACTATCTTACGTTTAAGAGGAAAAATTAGGATGTAACTAACGACTAGCTTGTTAACTCAGGAGCGTTGTTTGATAGGGCGTGTACCTAATAATGACATGTCATCTGATTGGTTGTCCGGTGTGTCAATTAAGCGAAGGGATGGCTAATGTCTACTTTTTTTTCAAAACGACTCAACTTTATTTGTATAGCGTCAGTTGGAGACAATGTCACATCACCTTTTCATGCGATCTACCAATACTACCTTGGAGATCGACTGGTCGAACGCGATTGACGTCTTGAGCACCCCTAACATAAATGGTGTAAGAAAAGTCATACAGTGAGACATCAACTTACGAACTTAATTGGTTCCCAGACAGAGTGTGTAAGGCGAAAAGTATGTATCTAAAAAAAAATTCCCATAGGAAACCATTAAAATGGGATTGATCCGTTCCCGGGTTTCCATAAAATATACTTTTCAACTAAATAAGCCTTCAAACTACACACAACATACCTTATTCTATGTATAATAAATGTGCTATTGTATTGTAATGAAAGAAATACACTGCATTGTATCATACAGTCACTTTATTTACATTTGTGATGGTCATTGATGGCTTGATGGAATGGCGTTGGAGGTCCGAGGTCAAAGGGAATTGCTGTTTGGAAAGAGTCACATTCCATAAGGACTGTAGTTAAAGAAATAAACTGCTATAAAATAAAGTTGTATTTACCTTTTTGATGGTCGTTGATGGCTTATGGAAGGAGAGTTACCTTCCATAAGGACTGTTTGTAACTTAACCTCTGGTGCTGTTCGGTCGTGTGCTTCCGTCGAAAATCACTCCGCCAGCCGTGGTGGGTGTGTATTATGAAAATAGTGCTTATTATAAGGTGTAATTTTCAGAAATTTGACGTTTGTAAGACGAAAAGATTGTAAGATAATGTGTTTGTAAGTTGAGGTCTCACTGTATATCCAATGCAGGCTACTGCGACTTTTCTCCCCCAGCAAGTGTTTTCTGTTATTATTATTATTATTTTTTTTTTAAATAAATCTTTAATTGATGTTACGGTTTTGAGGACACCCTTCCTGCCTTTTAGGCACACCTGGACCTAAAGGGTTTCAGAACTGATTTTTGTCTTGAAAGCTGCCACCATCGTCACTCAGGCAGGATTTCTCTTCTTCTTTCAGGCGAAGCATCGCTTGCTGCTCACCGGCACACCGTTACAAAACAACCTCTTAGAACTGATGTCGCTCCTCAACTTCATCATGCCATCCATGTTTTCAAGCTCCACGACAGAGCTCTCCAAGATCTTTTCTATGGTATTTGTGTTTTTTTTTTATCTCTGAGATATGACGCGTGATGGAAATGAGTGATTAGAAAAAGTGTTGTCATGGTCTGTATTGTGTATGTTGGTGAATGAAGCAATGAAATCACATCAGTTATTACAGTGATGCAGTTTGCCTCGTTCTGTGTCTTCCACCCCTTTTGTGTTCTGTAGAAGTCCCAGGAGGATCACAGTCCATTTGAGAGGGAGCGCATCTCTCAGGCCAAACGCATTATGAAACCTTTCATTCTTCGAAGAGTTAAGAGTGAGGTGAGTGGCTCCATTCTTAATCTACATTATTTCGCATATTTCCCAGGGTCAATCCATAAAAATCTGATTTATTATGATAAGACAAAAAGACAATTGATTCCCATTTTCCCCTCTTCTTCTTTCCAGGTCCTCAAACACTTACCCGAGAAGAAAGACAAAGTTGAGTTCTGTTCCATGAGTGAAAAGCAGCAGGTTCTCTACCAGTGCCTCTTGAAAAAACTCAAGGACTCCACCAGCGGCGAGAGTAAGCTATCTTCAGTGCTACTATTTTTTCTGATTGATAAGAAGCAAAATAGTGGACATTGTGCATTATTTTTTATTGATGTATTGAGTAGTAGAATTGTGAAATCGCATGTCTGACTTTTTTTCTGGGGGGGGGGGCATGTAGAGCGCGTGTTGTGTAACGTCCTGATGCAGTTAAGAAAGATGGCTAACCACCCTCTGCTACATCGACAATATTACACCACAGAAAAGCTGGAAGCCATGAGCAAACTCATGCTAAAGGTAAGTTTGCTTTATTCATTTTTTTCAATTACAGTGATATCTTGGCTTACAAACTTAATTGGTTCCCAGAAAGTGTGTGTAAGGCGAACAGTGTGTATTCCAAACATTAATTTCCCATAGGAAACCGTTAAAATGAGAATTATCCGTTCCCATGTCCCATAAAACATAATTTTCTCCTAAATAAGCCTTAAACTACACATAATATACCTTATTTTATGTATAATAAATGTGCTTTGGTATTGTAATTAAAGAAATAAACTATTGTATAATAAAGTTGTTTTATTGACCTTTGTGATGGCCATTGATGGCTTCATAGAATGGAGTGGGAGGGAGGGGGTTACTGTTCCTGAATTCCATAAGGACTGTAGGAAGAAACATTAGCCTATCTCTCATAGGCTTATGCCCAGAGACGGACTTCTCTTCCTGTTTAATGAAAGTACAGTTCGGCATCTTTTTCCAAAAAAGGCCGGTTTCATCAGCATTAAACACTTGATGAAGAACGTAGCCTTCTTCCACCATCTTGAGCAATGATTCCTTGTGAGCTTTGGCAGCTTTATCGTCAGAACTGGCTGCCTCACCATGACGAATGACACGATGAATCCCTGTATGACACTTAAAGTTCTCGAACCATCCGTGGCTAGCCTTGAAATCGAACCGAAGACTGGGGGCGGGGAATAGAGGACAAAAAAAGTCGGCTGCCATTTCCAGCTCCTTGTTAGGACCCGGCTCTCTTCGTTCACTTCAGAGATCCAGCTCCAAGAACCTGCTCGTTCGCGAACGACACATTACTCATTGTGGCGCTCCATGTGTCCCCCGAAAACTCGTTCGTATGCCAAGATTATATTCTCGCGAATTTTACGTTAGTCAGGTGTAAAGTTCGGTAGCTAGAGCTAGCCGAGGTATCACTGTATAGTCAGAAATTTGATTTTTCAGGGGAAAGATATCTGAGATTTTAATTATCACCCAGCCCTAATTTATTCTAAAGCACTGAGTCTTGCCCACGAAAAGTGAAATGGTATTTTTATTTTTATTCTTATTTATTTTTAAAATTACATTTAAATATTCTTTTTATTACATTTTAAATTCAATTCAAATTAAAAAAAATAATGTTAATGTATATATTTTTTTTTTTTGTTTTGTCAGGAGCCAACTCACCACGATGCAAGTGCCGCCTTGATCCAAGAGGACATGGAAATGATGTCTGACTTTGAGCTGCATCGTTTGTGTCAGAAATACTCATCTATCGGCTCCTATCAGCTGGACAACCATCTGATCCTCGATTCTGGCAAATTCTGCTGGCTGACGGAGAAGCTGGCATCACTCAAAGCCAAGGTGGTGTACCTCTTTAGCACGTGTAAGCCGATCACACGTTTGATGGTTTAAATTCATATTTGTGTTGTTTGTCTAAATGCGCAGGGAGACAGAGTTGTTCTCTTCAGTCAGTTTGTCATGGTGCTGGACATCGTGGAGGAACTGATGAAACACCTCAAGCATCGTTACATTAGAATGGACGGCTCCACGCCGATAGCAGAAAGGTCAGCTCACACGCTTTTCCGAACCGAAGAGTTTGAAATAATATTCGCTCCCATGAGTTTCATGATTTCAATGCCTTCTCGTCTTCTGCAGAATTGTGCTGATTGACGAGTTCAACAATGACCCCGATGTATTTGTATTCCTGCTTTCTACCCGTGCGGGCGGCCTAGGCATCAACCTTACGTCAGCAAATGTCGTCATTCTGCACGACATTGACTGGAACCCCTACAATGATAAGCAAGCTGAGGACCGCTGCCATCGATTGGGTCAGACCAGGTATGGTGGATTATGTTGAGTAGAATGGCTCACAACAGTTAACATATTTCAGTCTTTTTTTTTCTTTCTTCCTAATGTCACATCCACTCATCTTTGGTTCATTCAATTGTCTGTTTGCTCAGGTTTTGCCCTGGCTCAAAAATGATGGGACTGACCAGACATAAATTCCTGTTACTGTGTCGAGTCTAAAATTTCAGGCTGACAAAAACCTTCAGCATGCACTGCGATCATTTTATTTGACCTCCTCCTTGCTCATTTTAGAATGCCTAACTCTTAACGCCACTCCATTGTCCACAATGATGCAGTTCTAAAGTTGTGTAGACTATTTCTGTGAAAGAAGGATAGATACCTAAAACTCTTAAGTCCCAGTGTCCATGATGTATGATTTCAATATGGCGGCGGTCCACTTGACTCGATACTGTTATGCAGCTGGGACATACCAATCTGCAGGTTCTTCATTGAAATGATGACACTGAAGTACCGTATTTTCTGGTGTATAAGGTGCACCCAAAAGCCTTGATTTTCTTAAAAAGATGACCCTGCGCCTTATATGTGAAGTAATATTGAGCCACAATAGGTCTTGTAACTACTGTCAGCAGCCACCGACTCCATTTCCCCCTGTAGAAGAAGTAGTACGTAACCCCAGCTTCTCCTCTAGCGCCTTATAATGTGGTGTGGCTTATATTTGTAAAACATATATATATTTTTATTTTTGGAAAACCTTTTTCATTCATTGAAGTTAAGCCTTATACTATGGTGCGCCTTATATATGGAAAAAGTTTGAAAATACAGCATTCCTTGCAAGTGCACCTTATACTCCGGTGTACCTTATACACTGGAAAATACGGTAATTAGGACAAGGAGTCATCATACAGAATATATACTTCATATACACTTCTCCTATTCTGTATATCATAATTTAAGAATGTGAAGGGACGAAAATACTGAATCCCCACCTTCCTGGTTTGTATGTTAGGACTGTCCGGGTCATCAAACTGATCAGTAAAGATAGCGTTGAAGAAGCTATCCTGCAGTTGAGCCTGAAGAAACTCCAACTGGAACAGGACATGACAACGACTGAAAAGAGTAAGTAAAAGTGTCTACACACGCACACATATTTTCCTCAAAATAGAAAATTTCCTCACATAGTGGCCGTCTAATAGACATGATATTTATTTATTATTGATTTATTTATTTAAAGTAGAGGGACTCAACCTTATGAATTTCATTCAGCGAATCTGTAGTTGGGAAAACAACATATGTGATTCATCTCCTCCCTCACCATGTCAACTTATATAGATTTGATCATAAAAGTGCACTTGTATTAACAAAATCGCCTAGAAATGCCTTTCTGCTAATTACTTTCGGAACTGGTCAACTCATAAAAAAAAATGAAATTGTGAATGAAGTGCGATTGGATTTGTATTCTGCTCTCAACATTGAAAATGGTACTTTTCTAAAATGCGTTTGGATTTTGATTTGAACAAGCACAAGTTGTCTTTGTGTTTTATGGCATGTTGCTGTTAACACATTATCATTCCAACATATTTATATTATGAAACGCAATGTTGTTTTATTTTAGGTGATGAAGGGTCCATGCCCGAAGATGTGGCATCTTTGCTCAAAGCGTCTCTGGGACTGTGATATTCAGTCACATATAACTTAAAACTTGACGTGGGGGTATTTGTCTAAAGATGCACTGGAACACAGACGACAGAAAGAGTAAGATAATTTTGCTGTCCTCAGTGGTCTAACTGTGCCTAAAACACATTTTGTGAGTGATATCAACACTGTGAAGACTAAACAAAAACTGAATCTTTGATGTCTCGTAACTCATTCAGTGTCATGCAGTCACACCAAACCAGAGCGCCAATAATCTTTGTATTCCAGAGACCGAAAACTCTGACAGCCTTTGGTGACTTTGCAAATGTCAAATGAGAGCTTAATTACTTAGACTGTCATCATCCCAGCGAGATATTCCCTACATGAGATATTTCTTTAGCTATGAACACACATTTCAGCAAACCATCATTGTTCATGGTGCGTAAGATGTCCACTGCCACACAAAGCACTTCCATTCTCCACTTTCTATCGCCCATTTCTAAAAAGATAGTTTGGGCTGTTATTAACAAAATCATTGGAATTTCACTCATTTAGATTCCTACACTGTTTTTATGATAGTTTCATTTTCAAGTTACTGAAATTTTTGGAAAAAAAAACAGGTATGCATTAAAAATAAGAGTTCTTCTTAACATCTTTCTGAAAATGTAGGCCACGCATTGTGGGTGGTTGGAAGAGTCTGGGAAGCAGCTGCTACATCATCGTACTGTATGATTGCCTAATATGACTGAAGTGTTACCTTTTGAAAATTTGTAAGTTGTGCATATTTGGATGTGCTCTTTATGTGTAGTTTGAATTTGTTACCTTTAATAAATGATATAGTGTTGGGGTAAATGACATGACTATTTGTGGAGCTGTACAAGGAACTGCAACCCCGGATTTATTTTTTCTCATACTTCCTCTTTGCGGTAAGGTTGGTGAAATGGGTCATTGACGAGCAACACTATAAGAATGACCCTGACAAACCAGTTCATACAAAGCCTGTGTTCAGAAAGACTTTCGCCCCCAGTTCTTTTGAACATGTTCAAAATTCCCTTGCGACCAGAAAAGTACAGAAGAATAATGAACGAATCCTTATCGCTACCTTTGGAAAACATCCCAATTGTTCACCGCTCAATCTTGGCCATTTTTACACCATTTCTGTGATGTCCCCAAAGATAAACACACCACGACAAATGTTATGGCACTCACAAAACATTTATTGATTGATCGTCAAAATAATGGTCATCGAGAACATGATATCAAAGCGCTATACAGTATAAAAGGATTATACCATCAAATTAAGTCTAAAACAAAAGGTCTGAAAGAGCAACATTTTGGCCTCGGTCTTTACTCAATGATTTTCGTAATGTTTTCATCGTTTTCAAATCTCACTTGTGTGCAGTAAGATTTTGCTGAAGTAAATTTTGCAGGGGAACTTTGCTGACCCCCCTACAAAAACAAAAGAGTCTCTTACCGATAAGTAAACAAGAAGAATTGGATCAGGTCTGAACTATTCCGCAGTGGGAGAGTACCGTCCGCACCTGAAACCTGACAAGTGAGCATCGCACTTGATGCTATATGAAAAGTAGAGGATTCCTTTTCTCAGCTGGCAGCTCAAAGAATGAGTTCCTTGCTCGGGAAAAATGATACAAACGCCTGCCTGGTCATTGTAAAGAACATCTCTGTCCCAGACTTCAAGCCTCAACTCCTGCCCTACCTCCACCGAGCTGAAGTAATAGCTTGCGTTCCATACTGGGTTGTTATCGTCCATCACTGTTCCCGTTTCCTCGTACATGCCGTTGTAGAAAATCTTTACGTAGGCATCCGTTTTGGTGAAGGTGTCGGCCTTGAGACCAGCTGCTCTGTGGATTTCCAGTTTGAGCGATCCACGGCCGGCCCGCAGGGGGCAGCAGTTGTGGTCCAAATTGGGTGTTGGCGAGCAGTTTTTGAAACCCAGCTGGTCCTCCTGAAGCTTGTTCTGTTGGATATACTCTGAGATGATTTCCCTCAGATTTACGCTGAGTTGAGGGTCCTCCACCAGATGGTGCAGGGGGAAAATCCCATAGGACACCACATCCGGGTTGTCTTGAAGGCTGTTCATCCAGCTGTGGTAGGCCTCTGATGGGTCCTGATGATAGAGGATATCTGGAAAGTATTTCTCCCCTCCAATGACCTCGATCTTATGAGTCATGAAGCCTTGATAGAAGCCCATGCTCATATTGCCTTTCATGAGACCGTCACACTTGTTGGAGAACGAAGCATTGGCAGGGAGGAATCCCAAGGCCATACGCAGTTCGGCATTCAGGCAGTTTTTGATCTCCGTCTCAGTAAAGCCCTTCAGTGTGGCAAGGCAGGTCCGAAAGGCTGTGATTCGCCTCACTTTTCCACCAAGTTGGACCTCCGGGATGAAATTGCACAAAGTTGAGTCACTGCACGGATCTCGGTTAGCAAGGTCCACACTGCATTAACTTATCTGGGTCTCACCTGGTGAATGTAATGTGTTCCATAGGTGTCAATCAGCCGTCTGTACAGGGCTCTGTTGTGGCTTGTCAGTAGGTCCCGTGGGAGTCTGTTCAGATGCTTGGTGAACTCTGTGCTCAGCTGGGGGTGGTCGGACAGTCTATAGCTGAACCAAAAAGACCAATAGGTGGTGAGCATTAACTCATTTTACCGCTAATCTTTGTGGTCCGCCGTAACTTCTGTTCAGTTCTGTTCTTTTACCTGTAGTATGTGCAGCTGATTTCATGTATGGCGAAAGTGGCCTTATCCACGCTGTGCTGCGAACGAGCAAACTTGGCCAAGTCCGAGCGGCTCCCTCCTAGCACAACCTTGCCATATGTATCGAGGCTCAAACCTACGCTCCAGTTGTTGTTCACAAGGGAGTTGGAGCTGTGCAACAGAGAGTCCACAGAGTGGTGGAGGGCGCTCGAAAGCTGTTTGCTGCAACGGCTGAAGGGGCGCCAGTCAAGCACAGCAGCTGGGAGCCTCTGAATCTGAAGACGTGTGGGGGTCAGAAAGTATGAAACAAACCACTTCATGATAAGCGTAGAATGAATCAGTCATCACCTGTCCTTGGTGGAAGCGGTTTGGACACAGTGTGCACGTGTGGTTCTCGGCCAGCTGCCCCTTGACATTAATGACGTACGCCCCCGTCCGTCGTAATCGGACCACATCAAAACCCTCCCCAGCCAGATTATAGCCGGGTACAAACGGTGCTTTCTCGCACTGTGTCGCCGAGCCAAGGCGACATGCCCGGACCGTGCCCGTCTCCAGGATGACCGGCAATGCCAACACCAATGAGACAAAGCAACGTCTTGGCAACGCTGGCATGGTGACCTAGTTGTTGCTTGAATTGGTATTCAGTGAAGTCTGTGTAAACATGCAACACATTAGCTTTTAGGCATTCCAGATTGAACATCTGGAGTTTTAATCCAAATGCAGATGTCGTGAAAACATGTTTTCAATGTTTATCAAGATATGATTTTTAAAGGGAAAGTCAGAACTTACCTCAGATTGTTGGGTTTTTTTCCTGTATGGTCAAAAATGTGCAGAAATTCCCCCTAAAGAGGTTTTGCTTTATCTTCCAAACCTCCGGTGGCTTCAACCACCAAAAGGGACGGCAGCGTATATGCTCGGTCCTGCTGCAGACTGGAAGCGAATCTGTTTCGTGACTAACCTTTTGTCTGCAATTCACTGTTTTGAAAAACACCAAGGAGAGAATTCATGGCTCAGGGCTTTTCTTGTCTGCTTTTCTGCTCTCTCGCTCTTGCTCTCTCACCGCTTAAGGCTGTTCCAATTTCCTCAGCATGAGCCGGTTTGTTTTCATGTTGAAGATCGCCTTATACTCCCTCCCAATTCGGTGGGGGGATGGTGAGTCTTTTATTCTCACTGGCGCAAGATACACAACCAGACATTTACTGGAAATGGATGGGTATGTGCAAGGGGATTGTCTCGTGGGTTTTTCGATGTGTGCTTCTGTGCATACAGCGTCTAAGCCTTGCCTGTCTGTGTTCTGATAACCTTATCATGACATTGAACTTCAGACAATTTCTATTTTTGCATGTGGATAGAATGTCCTGTGTTTTTCTGGCCCCCAAACCCACAGTGAGTAAAAAAATGGCTCTCCACTGCAAGGCGCAGGCGTCTCTGGCAAAAATGATACTTGCGGCATTCAGTCTGCAGGCTTAAAAATAGTGGCTGCTTTTGATTCATGCATACTTGCAATGTGTGAATTGTATATGTATATATATTGTATATATGTGCGTGCGTGTGTGTATATATAATATATACTGGACCTTCCCAATTGTCTTATTCTACAAACATGTTTGATAAAATGCGTTTTTTAAACACTGGAATGGATTAATGGCATTTGCTTTCCTTTTGATGAAGAAATTTTAATTTGCAATATGGATGATTTGAGTTACAGGCTTGCTCTCAAGCAAATTAAATTTGTAAATTAAGGTGCCACTGAACATTCAAATACAATTTGTACTCTATTGATTCCTCGTGCATAAAATTTCAAACATATGTGCTTCATGATTAAACATTTGAATACCGTATTTTCCGGACTATAAGGCGCACCGGATTATAGAATGCACCTTCAATGGCTACCATATTTTAAAACATTTTCTATATATAACGCGCACCGGATTTTAAGCCACATGGTCATCGTTTGGAAAAAAATCAAGGCTTTTAGGTGCACCTTATAGTGCGGAAAATACGAGAATACTATTACAATATTCATCAACAAAAATGGAAAAGTGTCAGACGACAATTGTCACTATACTGAAGATTTCAAGCGTACTGTTGCAGGATCGCTGTCTCCTCTTCATCACACACAACCTCCGCTTGTCGTATTTCCGCATAACCTCTTAAGGTCATGCCAGATAGCTTTTGTCTTCTTTTAAGTAAGACCACCACTCCCACGACTACCAGTGTCATCATGGCTAACACGCCAAATGCTACCCCTGCTTTTTCTGCGTTGGACATCTGGTTCGAGTTGAACTTTTTCAAAATCTCTTGGATCTCGTTGGGGTCCGCCAGTTTCCATGCTTTTTTGTTTCCGGCTTTTACCCAGTTGTTTTCACCCTCTGTCATCACCATCACTGTGTTGGTGGATTTTGCTTTTAGCAGCGGTGCCCTCGTGAAAGGAGGAAGGTGAATTGGAAGCAGTTGCCCACCCGTGAATAATCCCGACTGGACACAGTAAAGAATTTCGCAGCCATCGCTGACAGAAGCAAGATGCTGACTGAATTTAGCGGGGCAACGGCGTTGTTGCCCTGCCAAGGGGTTGTTTGACTGACAGCTGAAGAGACCCCCGAACGGTACAGCGTATTTGGTGCCACTTTCGTGATCCTTACTCAAACAGATCACTTGACCGTCTGAGAGAAACTTGAGAGGCAAAAAGCTTTCTGGGCAAGTTTTCGAGTTGGTGACAGGGTTTTGGAGGGAGGAGCTATACATCCCTCCAAAGAGATACCCGGAGTTTTCGGGCGCATTGCCGCTGACCGAACACCAATAGGTGTTTATGCGAGCAGAGCGGACATAAGAGTGGTCACCACACACTTGATGAGAGCAGTAGAACCAATGAAAGATCCCACATCGGTATATCTCGTCGTAACATTCGTACACAGTGTAAGCTTGCTGTATCACTTCTGATCTCAGTAACGTAGATGAGTAAGGCGGTTGACAGGAATAAGCACCCGTGTCTGGATTTTTCTGAGCCAGGGTGTCACAAAGCGGGTCCGCGTTTTGGGAGATGGGAGAACACATTTGGTAGACGCCACCGAAACTGAGATTTGTCGCGGGTCCGTCACACGATGCGTCGTCAACGTTGGCTTGGAAGTTGAAGTTCTGGGAGTTGACGTCAACGCAGCCGGGGCGAGTGTTGATCTTGTAATAGCGCTCAATGGCCTTGGTTACCAATTTGGAGACTTTGTTGACGGTAGGTTGCGGCAGATCCGGGATGGTGTTAATATTGATGAAGTAGGGCAAGGCTAATCCTAAACGATCAACTGCAACCAGGTTGTTTCTGGTACTTTCCTGCCACTTTTGCAGAGTTATGCCTGGGTAGAAAGGAATCCCACCATGACTTTGAATGAGAGAGTACTCAATGTTTGCTTGATATTTCGCCAATGACGAACTCTGTTGGGCGCTTTGGCCACCTATGTCAAATTTGAGTTTGTCATAAAAGTTGAACCCGGCCGAGGCTTTGATGGCAGAACCATCAGATGCACCGTCCGACACGTAAGAAGAACGCAAGTAGTCCTCCTCCAGCAACATTGCCCCAGCGTCAACGCTGGTGATCACATGGGTACCGTAGTCCAACACCATCTTCTCCGATAGGTAGTTTGCGTTCCTTGTTTCGTTGTTTTCAATGGCATCGGCTATTTCCTTGGCTTGCTGAGCAAAACGTGAATCGAGACTGAAGTCCGGATAAGCCTTCACAGTGTAGAGGAGATTACGAACCTGAGAATGAAATGAAACGCATTCAAGTGTTCGTATTGATTGCGAGGTATATCGGTGCCATTTGACTGTCAGCGCTGGACAACTCTGGGGTGATTGTGCTGTTCTGCTTGTGATGGGCATCATTTTCACAGCCCCACTTTGTTCAATGGAAAAGTCGGTGCTATTGGACAGTCTGCAGCTGGATGGATGGCTTGAGCCCGCGATGAGAAAGAAAGGAGCGTCAGCGCATTGCGCCGATATGTATGTGGAAATGTCGCGTCTTGGAATTGAAGCGGATTTGCGTGGGACAGGAGATGTGAGACAATCTCTTTTCGTCAATGGATGTTACAGCTTCATGTTTCCTTTCAACATTTAGCATATAGCGGACGTGCACAATTCACCATGATCTCTCTGATCCACTGGTGAAAAGGACGCTTTGATCGTCTCCTTTTTAATCTAGAACTCCTTCATATGACAAAGAGGGTGCAGAAAGTGTTTATGATTGAATGGCTGTCTGTGTCTTTGTGTTGTCATATTTATTATTTTGTTCTTTTGACTTCAAGATGGCGCCGCGGGAGTGGCTGCCTTTCCAGCAGCTCCTGAATTTTGTTCTCCTACCTCCTTTCCTTCCCTGTTCCTTTCATTTTGCTGATGTGAAATGTAAATTTCTCCAGTGTTGGACCATTAAAGGACAACCCACGTCTCCGGACAAGTTGTGTCCATAATTTGTAAAATGGCTTCAAATGACTTCTACTGAGCGTATTTTACAAAGATTCTACCGCATATAGCTATATTTTACGTTTTAAGACTCGCGCTGAATATTCCGGAAGTCTTGTTTTTGAGTTGGTGACGAGTCCTTACGTGACGTCACTGAAGGAACGCCCCTGACCGAAAAAAAAGGACACATTGTAGCAGTCCTTCCATCACGTCAATGCATTTTGCTGTGCTTGTTTGGTCTGAAAACGTCATGTTGCACCAGAAAGAGCCAGAAGAGGGCGACCAAGCTCCATATAAGGAATTTATCAGCCTGTGGAAACGGGCTGATTAATTCCTCACACGGAGCTAGGTCGACATTTTCTGCCTCTTTTCTGGGACGCTACATTGCAATCCAGATGCCTCAAAATGACACGGAAGGACTTCTTTAATCGATTGCAAACATGTATGCTTTCCTCTTCAGAACTATTTGAATCATATTCATAACTGGATGTGTAACAAGAAAGCATATTCTCTGAATCTGAAGCCATTGTTTTGATTTTCCAGCAATGCAAGACGTCTTGGGGTGACGTCACGAACTGGGGGTGGGACTTTCTGAAAATGCCCAATTCGCAGCTAATTTTTTTGCAGATTTTGGACACTTTAAGTCATTTTTATTGATGTTTTGCATTTGAATAAAAATATCATGCTGCGTGTTTTGGGTATTTTATATGCTATAAAACGTTTTTCTGATGTCGGTTAGGTAACAAAAAAGTGATGTCGGTTGTCCTTTAAAGGCTAATCAAATCTATCCTTGCACGTTGAACCCTTGCATGACGTTGAACCCTTGCTCAACACATGTTGAGCTCTTGTCTCTCTTTTCATAATATGTCTATTTTAGCGCATTTCAAATGTTTAACTTGTCAAAAATAACTCAACTGACCTGCACTCTGGTTGTAATTGAAGAGTCTTGGACCTGATGCATTTTCATCCTCTGGTTCTCAAAGGAGAATTTCCCATTCAGCTTAGAAAAGAATGACACCTCAACATTCATGCCGCGAGACGTCGAGCTTTGCTCCTGCTGCCAAGAGCTAATGATCTCAGAGTTGGTCTCCACTCCCGTTTCCTTTTGGGGTATGACAAATATTTCATCTGGGATGAAGTAGAGCCCATCTTCGGTTGTCTGGCACTGGAAATAGCTGAGATTCATGACCCGACCCATGTCCATGTTCCGGAGATTATCCCAGCCTCCGCCAGGTAGAGCTTCTAAAGCTGTGATGGAGAGGTTTGTGGCAGCTCGACATTGTCGTAGCCAGTTGGTTGGACGTTTGACAGGAACTGACAAACAAACGTGAAAGAGAGAGAGAGCCAGGAGGCTCACAGCTGCCCTCATCTTGAATGTCTCCAGAATGTCGGAAAGCGAAGAATGCTGATCAAAGGTTCAACATTTCCTCCCTATCTTATGACCTTGAAGACAAATTTGTGGGTGGGGAAACAGTGTTTGTGGTTTCAGCTTCGCTTTTGCTAAGCTCGTCTATTACCTCCCAGTATTAATTCATTCACTGCCAGTTGATGTGCAAAAATGTGTCCACTCAAGTGACAGGGTTTTTGTCATTTTCACTCAAATTGCAGACCCCACAGAATATTGAGTATTAGGACTACATAAATGTTTAATGCAGCGTAAGAAACCTTAGACTCTTCTTTCATCAGATAAAAAAAAAATATTCCTTAGTAATATGTGTCTGGAGTTATCTGAGCTAGAAATGGGGGGGCTGTACAAAAGGCTAATCCTGCCCCCTCGTGGGAGGGAAACACATTGCCAGAGGTATGACCATTGCTGATTAGAATAAATTCTGGAATGGCAATGAATGAGTTAACATTGTATCTGATTGATAAAACATTTAATTAGTTTAGCTTTAAAAGTGTGATTATACAAACTTAAAAAACTGTCAAAATCTTACTTTCTAAGTCTCTGATCATGAAGAAATGTTCTGAAGGTATGACTCATCATCGGGTAAAATACTGAAGGACCTACCGTATCAGTGCCGATAAATGGATTACCATGGTAATCCACAATAGGGATATATATATAGGGCCGATACCACCAGTAAGACTTTAGTTCACTGAAGAAGCATCTCGCTGAAGAAGCATCTTGGATAAGAAGCGAAACGTCCGACACCTTTAAAAACGTACAGATGACGGCTGAAGAAACCTTTTCATCAATGGATCTTACACAGACGTAATCCGCAATACATATTTCATGTTGGATAATATTTATTTATTCACGTTCAGGTTTGATCTTATCAAAGACCAGGAAAAAAATGAAGTGAAAGTAAAGCCTGAACAAGGGGAAGTAGACCTGTCACATGATTTTATCTTGCTGGACCATTTTCCCCAATAAGTCACTGGACAAACTAGTCCAGGCCTGAATGTGAAGACCCAATATACTTATTTTTTACTTGGCCGTAAAAAGTCACTATTATTATTTCACTCGAAGTGATTTTCACCTTACTTGAAATCACTTATCACCACAACTGGAAAAAAATGTCACTAGTGAAATGATTATGCTTGCATTGACAACGCTTATGCTCTTATTAATATATGCTCATATTTATGCTAAACAATGCTTAGTGAACTGTGTGTATATTAGGGGACACAGCCAGCATCCTGTGAATGTTGGTTGGAAAGAAATAAGGTAATAAGACAAAAAAAGAGCAAAGTTGGACATGGATGGAGCCATCAACACGCCAGCTGCACCTTAGTATTGAAGGAAATAAATACATTTAGTTAGCCATTTTAAACATTGAACGATGAACATTAAAATAATGAGTTAATCAGTATAAATGATGCTTTGTTTTCAGTGGATGGGTGAAGGAACAGATGTGGAATTTTTGCATGTTTGAAGTTGTGGTTGTTTAGATACCAGGGGGTTAAGGGGTCGGCTGGTCTGCAGTAAAGGAAGCAATACATTTACTTAGCCATGTTAGGCACTGTGTAGGATAAATGGTAAAACAATTGAGTTACTCATCATAGATAGTCCTTTGCTTTCAACAGGAGGGTGTGCAAGCGGGCATGGAAGGTTTGCATGTTTGTTTGTGGAGTTGTGTCTGTTCAGGAACCAGGATGTCAAGGGGTCCGCTGGTCCTCATCACCCAAGGAAAGATAAAAGAGCAACTCGAGACGTCTCCACGCTGATTCGTATCACCAAAAGGAGAGGAAAAAGTTACGACCTGACCAAGGCTGAAGGAAGGAGGTGAAGGGATACAACATAAACCAACGCTATCTTGGCAAAGGTAACTGGAGCCGTCTCCACAACACCCCACCAAAAGGATGACGACATCAGAGGAGAGGGATCCAATCAACTGCTGATTTCCTTGTTTGAGCCAAATTTGAATATGCATGTGGGACACCTTTAAATCTGGGCTGCTCAGTCTCTGTCTTTCGTCTCTCTTACTGATTTGGGGCACACGAATATTTTCTGTGTCAGGGAGCTGAGACCAAGAATTCTGCATTAGATCAATTTGTTAGGAATAAATCATCTGTGAGTAACTTGCCGGCTTCTTTGGTGATCTCTCTCACAACAAACATGCCAATTGTTAGGTTATAACGTTGCGCAATAAGGTAAATATTTAATTCCGTTCATAATATTTACAATTTTAAAGAGAACCGTAAAATGCTAATATTAGCTTGTAATATTTTAACCTAACAGTATTTATGGAATGATTGCACACATGGATGTAATTTTCACTCACATATGCACGAATAGCTCAACAGGTTCAGTGTGTCTTCAACGGCCCTCACTCCTTGGGTTGGAGAAACAAATATACGTATTACATTCCGAATGAGAAATGAGGATTACTGGGGATACTTTGGCGACATGCAGAAAACTGAAACGTGTTCTCCTTGTACCTCCTTCGATAGATTTGGTACCAGAATCCAGTGGCTCTTCTAATCATTGGATCTTTATTATGAATGTCTAATTAATAACTCCGACAATCAATGTTCAATTTCATCCAACCCAAAAGAAAAAAAGGGCCCAATCATTCTTTGCTCCCAAAGCCTTTTTTTTAATTGAACATTAGTCACTCCATTACTGTATGTACTGTGATGTAGCCACTGGGTGTCTGTGGTGGTTCAAAAATAACTTTCAAAACGTCGACTGCGACGGGAGTCTGAGGATCACAAGTAATCTCCACCGTGTTTCCATGTACTGTACGTATTTACATTTTTTGTCATCTAATTTATTTGACCAGCCTGCTTATAAACTACGAATAAACGAGCACCGGCCATTTACATTATATATATTTTTTGTATAAAAAACAGGATGGCACTTTTGCCCGATTTTTTAAGCCTATAATTGTCATTACGTCTTTGTTTTGTATTACAAAGTGGATGGCACTTTCGTCCAATTTTCGAGCCTTTAAAATGCCATTACGTCTTTGGTTTGTATTCGAAGCAGGATGCCACTTTCGCGTTATTTTCGGGGACTTTAAAATGTCATTACATCTGAGTATTTTGTATTAGAAACTGGGTGGCACTTTCGCCCTTTTCTAGCCTTTAAAATGTCATTACAGTACGTTTTTTTTTTGTATTAGAAACAGGATAGCACTTTCGCCCAATTTTTTTCCGTTAAAAAAAACTTAACATGTTGTAACGAGGCGGGTTTCTTTTTATTTAGTTTTTTTTTTTTTTAATCTTGCTGCGATTTAATTTTTGTATTATTATTACCATGTGGGTCTAATTTTTGCAGTGGGTGAAAATCCGTAGGCCGGCCACTCCTTGTGTTTAAATTACACGAAAGGTAGTGGCTCAGAGTTAAATGAGTTTTATTTGTTGTTCACAACATGGACAGTAAAGAAAGGGGTGCTGAGACAGCAAGATTGAGTTCCTATTACGGAAGGAAAGATAGAGACACTGTAGCTTCATAAATACACAGTCCATGTGGGTCTTCGGATGCCAGGAACGCCGTGGATGAATCATTTCATCATCCTTCCGCTCCCCCTACCCCTCCTGCGGATTTTGACGGACTTGGGCCGTTTACGTTGGATTTTCTTCATTCTTTTCGGCGTCTTCCTTCTCGGGGCTCTTCTCCTACTGGTCGACTTTTTTCTCGAAGGAGTGGTCTTCCTTCGTCTTCTCCCCGAGCGTCGCTTCCTGGACCTTCTACCTTGGGCCTTCCTCTTCTTCCCCCTTCCCCTTCTCTTCCTCCGCTTGCTCTTGTTTTGCCCCCTGGCGGCTCTTTTTCTGCGACCCCCGGGGGGTTTGGGGTTGAGCTTGAAGGAACCCGAAACCCCTTTTCCCCGGGTGCGCACGATCACTTTTTTGGCGACCAACCTGCGTAGTGCGAGGCGGATCCTGGCTCGATTCCGGATCACGTCGTAGCCGTTCGACCTTAGTGCTTTTTTGAGGGCCACCAGGGATACACCTCGAGGGCCCCCGTAGGTGGAGATGGCGTTCAGGATGAGGATGGATGCGGTGGGGGCTGTCCTCTTCTTCGCTCTCCTTGGAGATTTGGGCGCAAGTGACACCGACATTGTGGGATGCGCCTTGGTTCTGATAAAAGTACGTTCAGATACAAACACGAGTTTTGAGAGTGATATCTCAATTAAAACTTTGTTTGTTATTTTTGAAGTCCTGATGAGAACCGTGTCGTGTAACTTCCGATCTGTGCGTCTTCGCCAACTAAACTCTACCGTGCTCATATGCTCGTAAGATGCTAACTGCAGTTGCAAAAAGCGTTTCATAAGGTTTAGCGGGGTTCATTTGTCTCTGTACGTGAGTGTTTGAGAGAGTTTTGAATCTTTAGTACAAAGCCTGGTGCACAAATACGTAACTGACACGCGTCTGGTATGAATTGAGTAGTCGTAATGTTTAACGTGTGTCATCATCATTATGACATCGTTATAAATCTAATTCATCAGTTGTCATTACAGGCGATTAAATATCAATGTGGACTTGAATGCACTGGCAGTGGCCATTTGCACAGAAATGCTAATCGTATTTCAAATAAAAAGCCTTTGATCAACACCTGCGGTCTATATTCATTTGTCAAACGCCAACACTTTTTTTATCATGTTATCACAAACAAATAGTGGTTATTGTATTAGATTATTATTATTTTGTATTATTTTTACGAAAATACAATTTTATCAGTTTACCACATTGTGCAACCGACATATAGGCTTCAGTAGAGCAAAAGTCAGTCGTTAAACTTTTGCATGCATGTGCCACCTGAAAAAATACTATCCTGATCATCATTAAGATACACTCGCATGGTTAAAATCTTTTTCAATAATATATTCAACGCACTGAAATGTTTTACACACTGAATTACGCTTGACTATAGGAAAATAAAATTGCTTGGATTCAATGAAATGTGAATGCATTGGAATTCAATAAAAAAATAAAGAGTTATGATAGATTAAATGACGGTGTTGAACCTAAATTATACTTTACTGAATTTAAAGGCATTGATTTACTTCCGGGTTGAGTGAACGTTGGCGTGTCGACCTCCCACTGACTGAAACAGCCAAAACATTTTTACTTTCGGGAATAACACAGGGGGGTTGGCTCACCCTTTATCCCTTCCCCGTGACTGTACAGTGTCCTTGAGAATTTTGAACGGCGCTTATAAAATACGTGTGTTATTTAAAAATGGCATTTTGCACAGTTTTTATGTCCACCACTAGAGGGGGCGTGCATACTATACTGTAGTGATTCTTTTGGCTCGGCTCACTAAAAAGATCCGACCCTTCTGGCTCCCAAATGGCTCCTCAGTTTTTTTTTTTGTTTTTTTTTTTTTGTTTTTTTTTTTTGCTTAAATTAATTACCTAAAATTATGTAAAATTATGTGAAACACGAATTACTCATGTAAAAAATACACTACATCAAATATTTTTATTTATATGGCTTGATTTATATGTGCACAGAGCATCCACTAACATCCACTTACTCTGGTCTGATGATCAGCTTTCACTAATTTGCTTTTCATATTAAGTCTATCATACCAACTAGTAAAACATATCATAATTGAATAATAATAACAGCTCCTCACTGCTGTGTGTCTGTAATTCTCCCTTCCCTGATTACTCTACCATGGATACTGACCAATAACTAGTGGCCTTAACCGAAGACCGGGCGTGGGGAATAGGCAGGCTGTTGTACGAACGATCCAAGTGTATGATCCAAAAAAATTAAGTAATGTAGTTTATTCAATATATTGTAAGAATGAAAATTGTAAAGAGCAGTACATTGGGGAGACTAAACAAAGTCTCAAAAAAAGACTTTATCAATATCGTAGGGATAATACGAGTGGGCCTCAATCGGCAGTACATATGCACCTAAAAGCTAGCAACCACTCATTTGATGACAATGCGGTTAAAATCTTAGCGAAAGAACATAGATGGTTTGAAAAGGGAGTAAAAGAAGTGATTTTCATAAAACAGCTAAATCCTTCACTAAACCGATATGGTGGGGTGAGGGTCAATTTGGATCGTTCATATTCGTAGGAATGGTGTATTATATTTTTTTTACAAACATAAGGTGCACTGGAGTATAAGACGCACTTTCAAAGAATGAATAAAGTTTTCATATATGAAAGTTTTCCAAATATAAAGCATACCACATTATAAGGCGCTACAGGAGAGACTGGGGTTACGTACTACTTCTACCCAGGAAATGGAGTCATGGCTGCTGACAGTAGTTGTGGCTCAATATGACTTCACTTATAAGTCGCACCTGCGTATAAGGCACAGGATCATCTTTTGAAGAAAAGCAAGGATTTTGGGTGCACCTTATTGTCAGAGATGTTTGTTCGGACACTGTGAACAAAGGACCCAACACAGGAAGATTGTTTTTTACTGCCGGCAGGGAAAGCAGCCTTTCATAGCCGACACCCAACCTCTGCAGTCCTCTGCCAAGCTATTTATGGAGTATATGCAAATTTAAGTGAGACATGAGTAAAACGTAGTGTTGATTTGAATACCATGCCCCTGGACGTCCCAAACACCAACGTCCATAAACGAACAGAACATAGACATTTTAATGGGTTTTCTTTCCATGAACGGATAGATCTGTTGCCTGGCTAATGAGCTCTTCCTGTGCAGGAGTTTCCAAGTCCTAAATTCCTCCCAAGGCCAGATCTCCTACATGAGGATGACAATTTAACAAACAGTGTATGTTCACCTCAGATTGACCCCAGATTTTCTGTGCTTCCATTCTGGGTCTTGTGTTCAGGCAACAAAGCAACTGCATGACACTTTTAAATATGATTTCTTCTATTCTGTCTTTTCTCTATCACTTATACACCGGAAAATACAGTAAATAAGAAAAAAAGCAATGATTTGGGTTTTTTTTAGTTTATTGATCACACACTGCACAATAGAATAAAAAGTTTGGGGAAATGGTGACAGGTTGCTATTAAAATGACAGTCTCAGAAATGTTAAAGGTAAAAAATCACAAAGAGTCAACTTCAGGCACTGCAAAATGTCAGATTGCGTCCAGCCGAGAGCTTTTTAGTACATGCTCCTCCTTCTTCTCTCCTCCTCCTGCGAGTCCTCCTGATGGACCTGGCCCTTCTCCTGCGTCTGTACCTCCTTCTCCTGAGCCTCCTAGGCCTTCTCCTCCTTCTTCTTCTTCTCCTTCTCCTCCTCCTTACGGAGGACCTCCTCCTTCTTCTCCTCCGTCTCCTTACAGACAATCTTCTTCTCCTTCTCCTTCTCCTTCTCCTCCTCCTCCTGACAGACAATCTTCTTCTCCTGCGCCGCCTCCTCCTCACAGACAATCTCCTTCTCCTTCGCCTCCTCCTCCTCCTCACAGACAGCCTCCTTCTTCTCCGTCTCCTCCTCCTCACAGACAATCTTCTTCTCCTCCGTCTCCTCACAGACAGCATCCTCCTTCTCCTCCTTCTCCTCACAGACATTCTCCTCCTTCTTCTCCTCCTCACAGACCTCCTCCTTCTTCTCCTCCTCCTTGAGGATCGCCTCCTACGTCTCCTCCTGGTTCTCCTTCTCCTACTCCTCCTCCTCCTCCTTCTCCTCCTCCTTCTTCTCCTTCTCCCTCTGTATCGTCTTCTTCGTCGCCGTCTCCTTCCACCTCTGCGCCTCCTCCTCCTGCTTCTCCTGCGCCTCCTGTAGCGGTTGATTCGGAAGACTCCACGTCCTCCCGCACCTCTGCCACGCATGATGTACTTTCTGGCTAGCAGCCTGCGAAGCGCAAGGCGGATGCGTCCTCTGTTGCGCACCACGTCGTAGCCATTAGCTTTCAGGACCCTCTTGAGGCCGACCAGTGTCATGCCGCTCGGGCCCCCATAGGAGGAGATGGCGTTCAGGATGAGGTTGGACACCAGCGGTCCTCCTCTCTTCCCGGATCTCCTCATCGGGGATTTGCGTGCAAGGGACATGGTGCTCCGTTAGCATTCGAGTTTTGGGTTGAGGCAGTGAGGCTGGCTGATGGCTCGACACTTGTGTCGATGTGTTGAGTCATCAAGTCCTCATTGGGTACCTTGGAGGGTGACACCAGAGACCGTCGCTCGCCCCTCGCATTTCTACTGGTCAGCCCACCTTTAATTTGAACTCATAAACCATTTAAATGGGTTTTAAAAAGAGACGATTCATAGTTTGAGCGGGAATTTGGACCCTCTGTACGTTCGGTTTGAAAGACATTTAAGCTTTGGGGTCAAAGTGTGATGCGTAATTACGCACATGACACCGGGTCACGTGTCATTTGCGCCACGTCATCATAGTTACGACATCGTTCTGTAATGTGTCTGATAGACAACAACAGTTAATGTCACTTTAATCCATCCCCGCCTTTTCCGACGGAGACGGGTTGCTCTAATCCAAAGAAATACGCAAAATTGGACCCTGCTATATAAAGTAATGACAAATAAAACGGGTGCATTTTAAATGCAACCTGAATCTAGCATGTTGCACAAAATGATTAACACGGGTTGACTTTTGGATGTAATAATAAAATAAATAAATGGGCATTTATGTATTTGCATGTTTGATTTTTATACAAGAGCAATAGATTGGATACATGGTGAAATATGAAACGAATATATCTCAAACAATACAAAAGATCCCGAACACGATACATAATAAAAATACACCACATATAAACAATAATATGTAATTATAACCGGCAATATAAAACACGTCAAATATTACATCAGAAATAGAAGAGACACTGATTCATAAATTGTAAATGTTATGTTCGAAATAGATTAGACAATTGAAATAATTTATAACCTACATGGTAGAAAATAAAATATGGTCGGAATTGAATACGGTATAAAAAATATAAACATTGAATAATAGGCAAAATAAACAAAACGTGTATTGGACGATAGTAAAAAAAAATACCGACACATTATTCACATTGAATAGAGAATGTAAATAAATTATAATCACATTTGAAATAAATGGTAACGCATAAAATCGAATGACATAAAATACATATTGACAAAATAATTTGTGAATGTGGGACAAATTGAATATGGATAGAATAGACAACGTTAAAATGATAACCAGGAACAATATATTTAATACAAGAAACAATACACCAGATAAATAAGCAATGTGCGGTTTGTGTCCATTTTAATTTTCGAAATCGTTGTAATCCCCCACGAAGGTCGAAATCGCGTCCGAGGTGTATTCGGACATTCGGCCCGGTACACCCTGAACATCAAACTCTTTAATGCCAGTCAATTTCTGAACAGAAATAAGCGAGCAGTCCCTTTGCGCCCACCATCAAATCGAAGGATAATTTATTGTCGCGTGAACATGCCGGATTGTGAGAGGAAACCGGAGGACACGCAGGCGCGAGGAGAAACATGCAAACTTCACACAGGAAGGCCGCAGCAGAAATCAAACTCTGCAGGCCTACACCGTGAGGCAAACGTCCTACCAAGCTTTCCACAGGCAGTGCATTTCCTTTCAATTAATTAAAAAAAAAATAATACCCAACAATGTAGAGGATTTTTGCAAGGTGAATGTTTTGGCCTTTCGATATTTTTAATTGCATTTATGTATATATTTATTAATGTGTTCATTTAATTTATTTTATATATTTATTTATTACTTTATTCATTTGTTTATGTATTTATCGACGTGGCCGTCAATTTGTGTAATTATTTATGTGTACGTTTGTTAATGTATTTACTTATTTGTTTATTTACTTGTATGTATTGTATGTATTTATTTACTTGTTTATGTGGTTGTTTATTTGTTTGTTTGTTTGTTTAGTTATGTATTTGCTTTTTTATATGTATTTTGACATTGCCCATTTGCACAGCTCCATATTGCATCTGAATAGAAAACGGGATCCATTTTGTAATGTAAACCACATGCAGCTCATTTAATGTAAAATATGTGCGTGGATTCCATGGCTCGGTTCATTTGAATGAAATATATATTCCTCATGTGCATTCATAATAAACTAATCTCATGCAATGGTGATTCTCAATAACCTGATTTGAACTTTTTTTTAACTACGTTGAAATGAAGTGAACAAATGAATGCTGACATGGAATCCAAGGGGAAGAAACCCACCTCCAAAATATCTTTGTGTGATACTTGGTTCATTTTTGTTTGCTGCCTTGTCTTAACTCATCCTGAAATGGTAGTTTTAACTGTCATGCAAACTCAATCAAGCATTACTATCAGCCAGCCATTCAGGATTTCTTTGGTGACTGTTAGAAGTGTTTTTATATGCTGCCTAATAACGATTTAGGTCATAAATGACGTCTTCACTTAGCCATTGGAAAAAAAAAAACTGAGTTGTCCATTTCAATGCAGCTAAAGTCTTATGGAAGAATTTACGATGTTATTTTTTCGTTATAATACAATACAATACAATACATATTGACTTATATGGCACTTTAACAACAGCTGAAGCTGTAACAAAGCACTTAACATAAACAGGAAATAAAGCAGTCACAAATATAGTAGAAAAGCACCACGGAGGGAAACCAAGATGAAGTCGGAATCATGCTGAGTCAAATGCCAAAGAATACAAGGTGAGTTTTGAGACAGGTTTTAAAGATGGACAGCGAGGGGGCTTGCCGAATGTTCAGTGACAGGTCATTCCAGAGTGCCACCAGCAATGGAAAAGGCACTCTATCTAAAAATGGAAAAGGAACTCAATCTAAAATGTATAGGGAGCCAATGAAGGGATGCCAGAGTAGGAGTTATGTGCTCCCTCTTACGAGTACCAGTCAGGAGGCGAGCAGCAGCATTCTGGACCAGCTGGAGACGCTTCATGGCGGACTCCAAAGTAAAGCGCATTACAGTAATTGAGCCAATAATCTGCAATGTTTTAGGAATAATTGTATACATTAAGTGTCATAAGTGTTGAGGTTGTGACATATTAAAAACAAATTCAATTAAAACTACTCCCTTTCCAAGATGGCTGACAGACAAATATAGTGACTTTTTGATCATATATTTTTGAACATTGCTGGAAATGATCACATTGTAAGGCCAACTAGTTTATAAAGTATGATCTGCAAATAGGCATCATCGAGGCATCATTTTCTGTTACCTGATTTCTGATTCTTTTGTCATTAATCAATTTGTATTTATGAAGATTGCTTTTTTTCTCAGACAAACTCCAAAACTGTTTGTATATTTTTAACTCAATGACCAGCCTTTGGGCCCACGCGCTCAGGTCTAAGGAAACTGTTGGTACTGCTGGCGTCAATGAGGTCCAAACAGATGTCTTTGAATGTTTTATTATCACACAGAAATAGTATTTAAACAAAGTGTTATGAAAAGTGGAAAGGTCCATTAGTGATAAATAGTAGTCTATGAGTAGATGAAGAAAATGGAAGTGTGACTATACAGTCCATGTTCAGATGCCACTACAGCCTGCTAAGTCTTCTTCTCCTCCTCCTCCTGCGCATCCGGGGTCTCCTCCTGCGTCTGTACCTCCTGATCCTCCTTCTCCTCCTCAGCCTGCGGACCCTCCTGACTCTCCTTCTCCTTCTCCTCCTTCTTCTTGGGTACCTTCTCCTATATCTCCTCCTCCTGTACCTCCTTCTCCTCCTCCGGACAGACCTCCTCCTGCGGGATCTCCTCCTTCTCCTCAGGGATCTCCTCCTCCTGGACCTCCTTCTCCTTCTCCTCACGGACCTCCTCCTAAAGGATCTCCTTCTCCTTCTCCTCCTTCTCCTCACAGACCTTGTCCTCCTTCTTCTTCTCCTCCTCCTTCTCCTCCTGCGGCGGGGTGTGCCCCTCCTGCGCCTTCTCCTGGAGCGTCGTCTCCTCCGATATCTTCTGCTTCTCGTCCTACGCCTTCTCCGACGCCTCCTTCTCCTTCTTCGCCGCCTCAGCAATCGAACGCCTCTGCGCCTGCGAGGGCCGTAGGGGTTGATCCTGAGGCGTCTTCCCCTGGTGCGGACTATGTACTTCCTGGTCACCAGTCTGCGGACCGTCAGTCGGAGTCGGGCTCTGTTCCGGACCACATCGTAGCCGTTGGCCTTCAGGACTCTCCTGAGGCCGGCGATGGTGATGCCGGATGGGCCGCTGTAGGAGATGGCATTCAGGATGAGGTTGGACACTGCGCCCCCCCTCTTCCTGGATCGCCTTTGCGGGGACATTGCCTTTGGGCCGGAGCCGTATTGAACGATATTCTGAGGATCCTCCAGATGGTCTTGTCTCAAGTAGAGTGGCTAAAAGTGCCAATTGTGCCTCAGGAGAAACTTGGCCCGATATTTATCGGTTTTGGGCTCTTAGTAATGTGCGCGATTTAGAGAAATGAGAGACTTTCAGACAAAGTGGTGATGCGGGATCATAGGCCACGATGTCGTCGCGCGTGTCGTCATCCAGACTCAGACGCTCCTTATTACAAACGGCAGCCCTGGTAATAAGACACCAATAACTGTGGAAAATCAAGTTATATCTTTTATTTAGAGGAGTCAGAGTGCAAAGACTCTTCCGTACAGCCAACCACGGATTGTTGTAAAGACTTTATTGTGGAAGAATTTCACATGATTGGTGAGGTGCTTCATTTTTTTTAAATTGGATCACGGTTGTGAAGTCTTGGTTAGCTTGTCCATTGGCTGTTGAACATTCAAGTATGTACTGCTTATCATAAATGTATTTTAGTTGGACAATGTAAATCTGCACGAACACAGGACCTTTATGACAATAGGTGGCTTTGCATCACCACCATCAATTTACAGTTTGGAACTCGAGGGGCGAACATCAAACCAATGTTTTGTTTCTGATAAGCAACACTTGTTGCTTGGTGAAATTGTGGAGGCGCTGATGGGGGTTGTTTGTGTTTGGTGATGTATTCATGCATGACATACTCAGGTTTGCATGGTAATGTTAGTGGTAATTCAAGGGCTTTGTGACGATGTCCACATTCCATGTTGGTGAATATAATTCATTCTGTATGGCTAACAAAAAGAATAGCTATTGATTTTTTTACACATTGGAGAGTGGCCACATTAATGTCACGGGTAGGTCAAGTATATCATTTCCTTCAAAACGTTATGTATGTCCCCACTAATCTAAACACTGCATTTGTGGGATTTGAATGAACCCATAAAATCCACTTGTTTTTATCCATCTCAATGGGAGGCCATTTTGCGATGCACCCACTGTCGAATAAAACCCAGCAACACAAAATTACTGCTGGCAAGAGTTTGACTAATCTAATAGTAAACAGTTATGTGTCATATACGGTCATTTTATTCATCTCAATGTGTGGCCATTTTTCCATGCACCCACTGTCGATTAAAAATGATGTCACATGTAGTTCAGTGCCCAGGTCATGCCCACCGTGGTACTAGTTTTTGCTTGCTAAGTATGACATTCAGGAATTGATTATTTGATTTTGTTCTGCTTTGTTTGCAGTGTTGTTTGTTTACTTTACTTTATTTGTTTGCACATTTGCATGCCATATTCTAGTATTGTGAAAAATATATGTTGGTCAATAAAAAAATGACCACCATGTCTCAAACCCTGTATACAGCTGAGCCACGATTGGCTATTGGGGTGAAAAACTTTAACACGAAAATAAAAACCAGCAACACAAAATTACTGCTGGGAAAAGTTAGACTATTCTAATAGTAAACAGTTATGTGTCATCTACAGTCACTTAAACAAGATTTTTTTTTTTTTTTGCTTTATCCACAGCTATGGTTTGAATTTGATGTGAAAAGATTTCAAGAAAAAAAAGATCTTAATGAGACATGCAATAAATAATATAAACGGGGATATTTTATGTTAAAATGATATTCTTTAGGATGTTTAACAAAATCGAGATTTTAATATTGGACAATATCACACGTTTTTACAATATCATGCAGTCCTAATTCACATTCGCATTTATGTATGGGATTTGAAGTAACGTGGTGGCTTTCATGAGTCAAGGGAATGAACCCTTATGTCTTCAGTGTTTTAAGTCTGACTCAAACAAATAAAACAAACAATCTGTTCCCTGTCATAAAAAACAGGAACGTACAACTCAACCGTCTCACTTCTACTTCCGCACCATGTGACCACGCGGCGTTACGACTGACGTCACATTGCCTGGAACCCTCGTGACCAAAGAAGAAAGCAGACCGACGCCAGGACCTGCTGCGTAGCTGGCTGACTTCATTTCAGTCTCCTGACCATCGCCTGAACACTATGGACTGCGGCATCATTACTTCCAAGACGGTTCTCCTTTTCCTCAGTCTGGTCTTCTGGGTAAGAGGAATTCTTGGCAATCTTTAGTGGGATCAACTGGCGTCGACTGCGTTCTCGATCATAGAACGTACAGTAGTTCATCAAAATCACAGAACTGTTTAACCTCAATATGTTAGTTGAATGTTAATTTGATTCTTATCGATTGTCAGAGTTTACGGAAGTATGTAAAATTCAAAATGTCTTCGTTTTCGTTGTTGGTATTGGTCAACAATTTAATTGTGACGTTTTCGTGACTTTGACGTTTGTATTTATGTTTAGTTCAAGTGTCGTTGAAGTAGGTGGCTACCTTCAAAACACCCCCCCCCCCCCCCGCTTGCTTCTACTTGCAATGCCCTGTTTTTTTTTGTTTGTTTGTTTCCGAAAACACTCGATTCTATTTGATCTGATAAGTGCAACAAAATGTCAATTGAACCTTGTCTGTGGTGACGCAGAGGAAACGATCGCGGTGTTATCTCTGTAATGTAATCACGCTCCTTGTTTCCATCCATCTGCTTTCGCAGGATACTTTGGGTCATTGTTTACTTGCGTTTTGAAGTACTATACTGGTGAGTTTTGAAGTATTTGGCTGGGTATGAGCGGATACCATTGCTGAAGAATTCATTGTTCTGGTTTTATTATCAGTGGTATCAATCACTGAACAGGTGGTATGCTTTGGACCCTGAGCAGTTTCTTCCCTTCTTCATAAATATCTTTCCCTCATTCTTGTAAAGTTGGTGTTTGCCTCATCTCTTTAAAAGATAGTGTACAGGTTCTTTTTGGTGTTTCTTGGTAAACTCTATAAATTGTGGCTCAACAAATTTACACAATATCCATGTGTTTCCTCTGTTGAAGTCTTCTCTTAATTGTGGACTTGGACACAGGTACACCTTACTTCTGGAGTGTTTTTTTTTTCAAACTATATGGGGGTTTTCAAGGAAATGAGATTCCATTGTCCAACCACGCTTGCTTTTCATGTCCTTTTTGGTGTTGCTGAGTTCAGTAATTCCTATTCTAATTTTATGAATGGGACGACTGTCATCTCTCTGATGGGAGTCAGTTTGATTTTTCAACCTGGCTTATGTTTGTCAACGTCATGGTGGGTTTGAGAGGACAGTAATTTCATCTGTGCTGTATATGTCATGCATATTAGCATATTTGACAATAAAGCTGACTTTGGCTTTACCACGTTATACGGTGCTACAGTAGAGTCTGGGGTTATGCACTACTTCATCTACAGGTAGAAATGGAGTCCTGGCTGCTGACAGTAGTTGCGAGACCTGTTGTGGCTCAATATGACTTCACATATAAGGCGCACCTGCGTATATGGCGCAGGGTCATCTTTTGAAGAAAATTAAGTTTTTTGGGTGCGCCTTATACACCGGAAAACACGGTTTACATAAACTAATATTCTTAGCTATCAAGGCCATATAAATTTTCAACATGCATCTTGTCAGCTTTAATTGAACCAAAGTGGATTTTATTTTATGGAATATAATACATGATAAAGTCAAAGTCAGCTTTATTGTCAAATATGCTAATATGCATGACATACAGCACAGATGACATTACTGTCCTCTCGGACCCAGTGTGCAAGGCACTTACAATGACCTTGACAAACACAATAAACACGAAAACGCCAAGTTGCCGGGAGAGAGAGGAGCCGCTGCGTGTTCACTCGCCCCCATCTTGGGAAAAAACATCTCTTTATGTTTTCCCATCCAATTATGAAAACCGGGATTGGATCTGAACTTAAATGGTGGTTCAAATGTGCTCGCATAACTCATAAATTGCACAACATACCCATGACTCAGTGCTCCACAGTAAGTAACATTTTGCTACACACATCACCTTTCCGCCAATGCCACATCAGATTCTTTTGGATTTGGTCACATTCCACAGAGCTCAGAGCACGTCCCTCTTGAACACAAACCCACCAAAAAAGCCTCTTTACTGCCTCATTTCACGGGCGGACTTTCTTGGGGAGATTACAAGCCAAGCCTGTGTCGCGTGGAGGGGGAGCGAGGGAGCCCATCGCCATCCCGTGACTGTAGTGATTAAAACACATGAGTCATGTGGCCTACCTTAAAAACTCTTGGAACAAAACAAAATGATGTTATCATGTCTTTCTCCCACGCCCTTTTACCGAGAGGCCAGTAAAAGGTGAAAATTGAATCAAGGTATGCTGATAATGATTTAGTAGGTCACAGATAAACATGCGGATCAAACCTCTAAAGATGGAGGACACTGATTTGCTGTGGCGACCCCTTGAAGGGATAAGCCGAAAGGAAAAGATGTACAACGTCATTCTCATGGGTCACCAGATAGTCTGAACACAATCACAATGTCACACAGTCATATTCCGCAAATATCATGTTTGCATACCAATCCACCCCCCTACTCCAACAAAAAAAGAGTCACGATGACATGCGCTGAGAGGGTTCATTTCCTGACAAACTCACATGAGGCCAAAGGAGATGATATTAAGAACAAACTTCTTTGTGATCAGCTGATTGTCATCATTGTGTTGCGGAGCAATTGATGGACATGCTTGGCATCCTCTATGTAACTATTAGGACAGTTCACCTGTGTCTAGTTACCTTTGCTTAGAAGCATGTCATTGAGAGAGAATTATTCTGTTAATAGAGCAAGTAACTGAGCCCCCAAATGTTTATAGCTATAATTATTGAAAGTTTAAATTTTGAATACATCCTGGATTTTCCTGGATTTCACATTATACTTGGATAAATCTATTTTGTAACCTGTAATCTCATCTCATCTCATTTTCCGTACCACTTATTCCTCATTAGGGTCGCGGGGGTTGCTGGAGCCTATCTCAGCTGTCTTAGGGCACGAGGCGGGGGACACCCTGAATTGGTTGCCAGCCAATCGCAGGGGACAACAGTCACTCTCACACTCACACCTAGGGACAATTTGGAGTGGTCAATCTGCCATGCATGTTTTTGGAGTGTGGGAGGAAACCGGAGGACCCGGAGAAAACCCACGCGGGTCCGTGGAGAACATGCGGCCTCTGCACTGTGAAGCCGGTGTGCTAACCACTCGACTACCGGGCCGCCCTAACCTGTAATCATGCCAAAGAAATCATATAAAATGCATATAACTGGGTATCTATTATAATATATATTTTATAATATTTTGATGGCCTGGAAGAAAAATTAAAAAATAATTACAAATACCTTGCCATGACTTAACTCATTCACTGCCATTCCCGAATTCGGGAATTGAAAAGCATGATATGGAACGCCATTCCATCAAGCTCCGGTCAGACCTCTGGCAATGTTTTCCCTCCCACAAGGGGGCAGCATTTACCTTTTGTACAGTTGCCCCCACTTCCATTACAGATAACTGTAGAGCCAAATAAGTTTTGCATAAACTTTTTGTTTCTGATGAAAGAAGAGAGTACATTTTCTTACTTTGCATTGAATGTTTATGTACTGTAGTCCTAAAACGCAATATTCTGTGGGTCCTGGAATTTAAGTGAAAATGACAAAAACCCTGGCACTGGGATGGACATTTTTGCACATCGTCTGGCAGTGAATGAGTTATAATATATGAATGGATTTGCTGTAATGACTGTTTCCTTAATCCGGGATGGGGGGGGGCTTTACACATTAATTTGTATTTAAGTCCAATCTTCTTCTTTTCCTTTTGGCTTTTCCCTTTAAGGGTTCACCACAGCGAATCAGTGTCCTGCATCTCCAGAGGTTTGATTCGCATGTTTGTTTTGGCCAAGGTTTGATGTCGGATGCCCTTCCTGACACAACCCTCTATTTATCCGGGCTTGGGACCGGTACAAGAAGACACTGGCTTGTGTCCCCGTGTGGCTACAGAACAAGCAACTCCATGACCTTAATAAAGATGAACATGCTCAGAAAAAGTTTCAGCACCTAAAAAATGGAAACACTCAGTTAATCATCATCATAAATAACAAACATAAGGCCCTAAATCCAATCTGCCTGTACTTAAATTACTTTGTGCCATTGCAGAAAATCCTACTCTAAAAATGTATCGAGGTTCCAAATTATTTTTTAAAATGGAAGCATTTTACCATCCTGCTATGTACGGGGTATTGGTTTGCATTGGATTAGCCTTTATAAATCTTGCAGTGGAGAAATTTACATTTCACAGCAGCAAAGTTATTAAAGGAAGATAAAAGGAATGAAAGAAGTAGAAGAAGAAAAACAAAAGTACCGGAGCTGCTGGAACAGCAGCCTCTCGTGGTGCCATCTTGAAGTAAAAAGAACAACAACAAAAACTAAATAACAAATAATATGACAACACAAAGACAGAGTCATTCATTTTTAAGAACTTTCTGTACCCTCTTTGTGACATGAAGCAGTTCTAGAGTGTGTCTTGTTGCCTCCCTTGGTTAAAATCAACCAGCAAGTAGAGTCTAAATATTTCATCTGAGTAAAACTGGCAGAGGGAGTTTCGAATGTCTCAAATTAGTCCAAAATGTAAATAAATCCATCATAAATGCATCTCTGTGCTTTCCAGGCTGCAGGTGCCGGTTTAGCGTACGTTGGCGCCCAGGTGTTGAGCAGCTATGGCACCTTTGAGAACTTCATCCAGAACAAGTACGCGCTCCTTCCGGCGGTGGTTATCATCGGCATCAGTGTGGTCATGTTCATCTTTGGCCTGCTGGGTTGCTGTGCCACCATGCGAGAGTCCAAAGTGGGCCTGAGCTTTGTGAGTGCCCGACCCTGAAACGATATTGATGATGCCGCACTATAATTCTCATCTAAAGTGTCTTTTTCATTTTGTCTAGTTCTTTCTGATCATCATGGTGATGTTCGCAGCCGAGGTGGCCGTTTTGGTGCTGAGCTTCATCTACCAGGGCAAAGTGAGTCATCTTTAACAATTGCAATCCCAATCATACATAATTCTCCCCCAAAAAATGAATCAATTAGCCATCCTGATCTGGATGGCAGCATGAGTAGAAAATGTGCTTTCATACAATGCAAATCTGATCAAACATGGAGCAAGAGCATTTTACTTTCCTTGTTATCATGTTGTATTTAAAATAAAGATGAATAAAATGCAGTTCGTATGCAGACGTCAAACAAAGTAGGGGAGTCGATGAAAAGGTTTCCTCAGCCATCATCTGTACTTCTTTGAAGGTGTCGGACGTTTCGCACTCCTGTACGACAGAGCTTACAGATGTAAAGTAGGGGAAGGTTTTTACGTCATGCCCTGTACCTTATTTCATTAAGAAAGTTCCTATAAGTCAAGTAAAAAGACAAAAAAATGGTCATGACAAATAAACTACAAATAATGAATAACTAATGCTCATCTGATTAAATGCTGTTTCTATGCTCACAGATTTGTGTCGTAAACCACAAGTCGTAAATGCTTTCTTGTGTGAGTCATCGACAAGTTTACAAGTGACATACAATGTAAAGATCATAGCAATCCGCAGAATAGGATGTTTGATTGCGGTCAGCTTTGGACAGGAGAAATAATGCTGCTAGGAAATCTAAAACATTTATAATAAGAATGTTTAGCTCATTCACTGCCAGACATGTGCAAAAATGTGTCCACTGCAGTGCCAGGGTTTTTGTCATTTCCACTCCAATTCCAGGACCCACAGAATATTCAGTTTTAGGACTACATAAACATTCAATACAGCGTTAGAAACCTTAGACTCTTGTTTCATCAGGAAAAAAAGTGTTAATTCCTAAATTATATGGGTCTGGAGTTATATGATCTTGAAATGAGGGTGACTGTCCAAAATACAATGCAATACATACACATTGACTTATATAGCGCTTTAACAACAGCTGAAGCTGTAACAAAGCGCTTAACATGGACAGCTATCATGTACAGGAAATAAAGCAGTCACAACGATAGGAGAAAGCCCCAGTCGCTAACATGTAAAAGGGAAAAGAAAAACATTGCCAAAGGCCATGGCCAGTGCTTTATCGGCGCTCAAGCATGAAAAAACAAAACCTGAACAAATTCTGGAATGGCGCTCTACGTCATATTTTCAATTCCCGAATAAATTTTTGAACGGCAGTGATTGAGTTAAATGGATGCATTTAAGCATTCTGACTCTTTCCTTTTTTTTACCACGGTGACATCTGGTGACTGCGCCATTTGCACGTACAGTCCCACAAAATCTGTTTTCATGTGTGTGCAGACAAATGGAAATTTGGAGAAGTCCATGAGCGACGTGTTTGCAAAGTATGACGGCGAAGACCCTGAGACCAAAACTGTGGATTACCTGCAAACCCAGGTTGGTACTGGATTATTTACACTTCCGTTTGGCAGAGCCTTTCCATTTTCCACATCTTGTTTTAGTTGACTTGTGTCTAAGGGGGTCATGTGTATTTATGATTATTTATTTCTTTGTGTTTAAATAATGTGTATTCTTTGTGTAGTTGCAGTGCTGCGGCGTGAGGAACTACACGAGCTGGTTCAACACGACCTGGTACCAGAGCCACAACACCACAGTGCCCGTGTCCTGCTGTAAAAATGACAGCGCCCCGTGCACTGGGCGGTTGGACCAGTTAGACCTGCTCAATTTAGAGGTAAACGAAGATTACTAGACAGTACTGACTGATTTTGTCAAACGTGGAGATGAAGCACGGGGGGCTTGTGTGCTTTCAGGGTTGCGAAGCCAAACTGGAGCACCTGCTGCAAGACGTGCTGAAGTACGCCATGCTGGTCATTCTGGGCTTCGCCGTCATTAAGGTAACCAAAATGCAACATTATGAATGACATGGAATGTAAAATACAGTACAATTGGATTTAGTTTCCAGGGTGAAGTGGCCCAATTTGGAGTCTTGAATCCATTGTAAATAATGTTTTATTTTTTTTAATTACACTACCATTTAGAAATATATTCGGGAATTGATAATATGACCTAGACCGCCATTTCCGAATTTGTTCAAGTTTTGGTTTTTCATGCTTGGGTGCTGATAAAGCCCTGGCCAGAAATCTAGCAATGTAAGGGGGCCGCATTTCCCCTTTTTTCTATGTTAGCGCTTTATTCCAGCTTCAGCTGTTGTTCAAGCGCTATATAAGCCAATGTATGTACAACGATACCTCGGTTTACGAACCCCTTGCCATATGAACTTTTTGGTTTACGAACGTTATTTATGAAAATTGTACCTTGACATACAAACTTTTTTCGGGATACACACGGAGCTGCCTCAATGAGTGATGTGTCGTTTGCGAACGAGCCTGTTCTTCTAACAACAAAATGGCAGCCGACTGCTTTTGTCCTCTATTCCCCGCCCCCAGTCTTCGGTTAAAGGCACGTGATTGGTCAAGAACGCAGCTGTGAGGGGAGATGGTTTAAACATTAAAGAGACAGGCAGACGACAGTGAGAGAGTTTTAACTTTGATTGTTCAAAGGCTGTGTCGACTGCAAGGTTCAAATATCCCATCTATCAGGCTGCATATAGGCATATCCAATCCAATCCAATAAGCAACTCGCACAAGGCATCTATACATTTGATGCAAAAAGCTATCAACCCAGCTAAACAGAACCACATCATTCCATCAAGACATCAACGACCATCACAAAGGTAAATAAAACAACTTTATTTTATAGTACAGTTTATTTATTTAATTATAATACCATAGCACCTTTATTATACATAAAATAAGGTATGTTTGTGTAGTTTTAAGGCTTGGAAAATTAGAAAATAGAAATTTATATTTTATGGGGACCTGGGAACGGATTATTCTCATTTTAATGGTTTCCTATGGGAAATTAATTTTTGGGATACACATTTTTCGCCTTACACACTCTGTCTGGGAACCAATTAAGTTCGTAAGCCAAGGTATCACTGTAATTGCATTGTATTTTGGACAGCCGCTCTCATTTCAAGCTCATATAACTCCAGACCCATATAATTTAGGAATTAACTTTTTTTCTGTTGAAAGAAGAGAGTAAGGTTTTTTTACACTGAATTGAATGTTTATGCAATCCTAAAACTCAATATTGTGTGGATCCTGGAATTCGAGTGACAATGACAAAAACCCTGGCACTGGAGTGGACATATTTGTGCTCTTCTGGCAGTGAATGAGTTAATATTAAAATGGACAGCGTAACTAATCCACATGTCCTGTTACTAACTACATGTATGAATAATGCAATGTATTAATAAGCTATTGAATTGTCATTGGATGTTTTTGAATTTGTATATTCTTCTTTGTCACACATCACTATTTGATTAGGTCAATTCAAAATCGCATTGAAAATGCCATATCCAATCGGTTCTTTTATGCTGCGCTCGATTTGGCAGAAATCCCAGAGATTTCTTTTTTTTTCGCATTTGGAGGAGGTTTGAATACAATGTGTAATAATTGATTTCATGCATTTTTTCCAATTCTTACTGCCATGACACATCCCAATTGTGCCACTTGCAAGCTCATGTTTTTAGGTTTAGCACAAGTACAATAACATGGAAACAATTTTCTAAAAAGCTGTCCTGACCACTTTGTTTTTTTTTTTCTGTATGTCTGCAGTTCTTTGGGATGCTGAGCGTGTGCGTGATCGCCTGTAAAAGCAACAGGCGGAGGAGCGGGTACCAACCTCTTTACGCCTGACCAAAAAAAACAAAAAATTAAACACCTTGTTTCTGTTAAATGTTACTGTTTTGCAATGTCATAAAATGACTCTATGGTTCAGAAGCAAGAATTTTCATAATATCCTTTTATAGCATTCCCGTGAGTTTTCTTCCTCCTTTTTCATTTATACCACCTTTTTGAACTCACTCTTTTTTTTTTTTTAATACCGGTAGCTACAAATAGAATGAAAATTGTTTTCCCATCTGTTAGATAGTTAGTTGACCAAATTCTCTGAAATCCACCGCACTTAATTTAATACCTTATGCTGGACTTCCAATACTGTATTTATGGCCGACTTGATTCAACAAATCCATATAAGCTTTGTCTAAATGAGGATATTATTTTTAGGTGACTTCTATGTAATAGTTAAAGATCCACATGTTGATATTGAATTTCTAAGATAATAAAGTGAGGAATTCTCAAATTTGGATATTCACTCCTAATTCATTATGGGAGGTTGGGGTATTATGTTTGTGTTCTTATATAACAGTAAATTGTGGAATTTAATTTTGAGAATTGCATGGTGGGTGAAATTAAATAATTTCCATTATTGCATTCTGCTGATTAAGATTACAAATATCAAGATGGTCAAACATTAATGTATTTAAGTAACAAAAAGATACAATTCAAGTCAATTGTTTTGTGGTCACTTTAAATTTCTCCCAAAACGGTCTGCAGTGACCAAAACATCCCTGCAAGTGGTGCAATTGTTTAAACAATAACTGAAATGTGTCTTTAAAAAAAGGCAAATGCGTGATGATAGTGATTTAATAAGAAATCGACAGCACTAAATTGTGACAAAAGTAATTTGCTGCGTTTGTATTTGTGTTTCCTGGAGTAATGTCAGCCCAGGACAGGGTCTTGACTCCGTGTGGAAGATAATTTTCACAGTGGAAATGATGGTTTTTGAACTGCATCCGTAAAAGTCAAGATGACCGAGCAAGTCAGGAAAGCTGTTATACCCACTTGTGTCACCCACCCGTTCTTGGTTAGCTTGTTCAACTGAGCCATGTTTGATGACCAATCATAACAGATGTTTTTTACCAACCCTCCCTGCTTTTTGGGGATTATGTTGCAGCCATAAAATTCAAAGTTGGTGATTTGCTAAAAAGAATGTATATTAGGTTTATTAAACATCTTGTCGTGCTTTAAATCAAATATAGGTTGAGCATGATTTGTAAATTATTGTATTCAGTTTTATTTAGGTTCAACTTCATCGGAATTGGCTGTTCACAAGGATCACTCCAACTTTGGATTTGAACCACTGCACTCTATTAAATACAATCCTACAGACAAGAACAAAAAAAGTGATTGTGATTTTTTTTCCCACAAACTTCCTTAATATCTTCTTTTCCTTGCGGCTTTTCCCTTCAAGGGGTCGCCACAGCAAATCAGTGTCCTCCATCTTTCGAGGTTTGATCCGCATGTTTGTTTTGGCCAAGCTTTTACGTCGCAAACTTCCTTAATATGCCATTGTATCATTACTGTTAAAGGACAACCGACACCTCCGGACAAGTTGTGTCCATAATTTGTAAAATCACTTTAAATGACTTCTACTGAGCGTATTTTACAAAGATTCCACGGCAAATAGCTATTTTACATTTTAAGACTCGTGCTGAATATTCAGGAAGTCTTGTTTTCGAGTTGATGACGACGCCTCTGACCGAGAAAGCGACACAATGCATTTTGGGTACTTTGTGTTGATTGCGAAATTAGAAGGAGAAAACCTAAATAACGCGATGGTGAATCGTTTGTGTTGCACTAAGACTACTCTTTGATTCTAGTTGACACAAATTCCCAGCAGACAAATCAGCCCATTTCCAACTGAGCTTGGGTGCCATCTTGTGATTTTCATTGGCGGCCTGACGGCTCAAATTGATACGTAAGTACAGTAAAGTCTCGTTATATCGATGTTCAAGGGAGTCCGAAAAAATATCGATATAACCGGGACTATCGATATATCCGACCCTGTTTGCATGTAATTTTCTCCGTGCGTGCATAGAAATAGTATCGATATAACCGGGACTATCGATATATCCGATATCGATATAACGAGACTTTACTGTACTTCTTTAATCGATTGCAAACATTTATGCTTTCCTCTTCAGACCTATTTGAATCATTCATAACTGGATGAGGATCAAGAAAGCATCTCCGAATCTGAAGCCATTGTTTTGATTCTAGAGCAAGGCAAATACGTCCTGGCGTGATGTTCACGAACAAGGGGGCGGCACCTTCTGAAACTCGCAATTTCAGGGTCATTTTGAAGTAGTTTTGGGACACTAACTCATTTTTATTGGTGTTTTGCATTTGACTGAAAATATCAGCCTGCGTGTTTTGGGTATTATAGATGCTATAAAACGTTTTTCTGATGTCAGGAAAAAAAATGGTGTCGGTTGACCTTTAAATAAAACCCATAAAAAACTTGAGGTGTCAACTACATTTGGTTGACTGAACTGTATTTTTAGAGCAAAATACTTCACACAACAAACAATACATGCACAACAAGACAGTAGAAAACACCAAAAACTCAAACTAAAAATTAAAAAGTAATGTTTTGTCAATAGCCGAAGTAGTTTTAAGACGAATATTTAAGACGAGTAGCGAGGGGTCTTGTCAAACTTGGCGGGGAGGGGGGTGGGGCAAATATATATTGTGAACCAGTGAAGAGACAACAAATACGACACTCTTAAAAATAACATTAACAATTCCTTTAAACAATATAGGTCTGTATTTCTATATGTGTGTGTACTGTATTTAGATTTTATCCATTATCTTCACCGCTTGTCCCCATGAGGTTCGCTGGTCCTCGTCATTTTCTTCGATGTATTTTCTGCGCACATACCAATTCCACAATAACCACCTTTTTTCCACCACAGTTCTATCTGCCTGATTTGGTGAGTCTTTACACCGTGTATTTTTTTCTATTTGAGATATTTTATGTGCTAGTGTGTGTGTGCGTGTGCGTGTGCGTGTGCGTGAGTGTGCGTGTGCGTGTGTGCGTGTGTGCGTGTGTGTGTGTGCGTGTGTGCGTGTGCGTGTGCGTGCGTGCGTGCGTGCGTGTGTGTGTGTGTGTGTGTGTGTGTGTGTGTGTGTGTGTGTGTGTGTGTGTGTGTGTGTGTGTGTGTGTGTGTGTGTGTGTGTGCGTGTACTCGAACCTCAGGAGGGCCCTGGGTTTAAATGAGGTCGTCGTGCCAACAGGCTCGCTGCTGTGACCGGCACTCCCAGACTATTGGAATTGTATTAAAAATGACATTAAAGACTGCACTTCATCAGCTGCAGTATCTGTATGCGTGAAAAGCAACCCTCTAGCGTGGGTTTCTTTCTTGATATAGATCCCTCCTATCTCCTTTGTTCTCTCTCCATTCTCCGCGGTCCTCTGGCCGGCCACACAGAGGGGCTCTCGTCTTTGGAGCAGTCTGCTGCCTTATCTCATCCGCGGATCTCCACTCTGCTGCGACCGATACGGTGCCCGTTGCCTGCCCTCCCTTCTCCCCTGGTATCACCTTATAACAAAGTGGCATCGAGTTCAAGAGATGCGTTTACTTAATTCACTTGTTTTCTTCTCTGACTAGGGCTCGCATCTGTCTTGATTATCTCGTTCGTCGGATCTTTTGTCTGCAGACGGCGGGCGGGCTGTATGATCCATCGGTGAGTGCGATTCTGTTGTTTTCCTTTTTTTGCCATCTAAGCCTTTGTAATGATATCAAGCGTGATGAGCACTTGTTGTTTAATGAAAGGATTAAGTAACCGGTTTGAGTACTATTGGTGCACTTCACTCACCTTATTCACGCAGCGTTTAGTTGATGTAATTTCAAAGGGGCAGTACACTGCACGCACGCACGGAGCCGGTGCACGAAGACAAACGCACACACAAGGAAAAGATGCGGAGAAGCTTTAAGGCTGGCACCTGAAAAATACAATGGAATGGAGTACACATTTCCCACGTTGAATCTTGAACAGTGTCATTCTCAAAACTATTAAATGCTCAGGCATAAATTTAGGTAGAAGTCTTTTAACATATTTGGTTGTCACACAAGTGTCTAAAAGAAGATAAATACTCTCCTGTGCTTGACTGTCTGCAAGTGAGTCAAGCCCAAAGTTAAAACAAACATGTTGAAGCAGCGTGTAGCTGTTGTGCTGCAGACAAATAGTTCCAAATAGAACTGAAATGGTTTTCAATCCTGGTTACAAACTGATTTTTGACACTTCAATCTTCCATCAACCATTGTACATCCTGAAATGGTTGCCAGCCAATCGGAGGGCACACAGAGACAAACAACCATTTACAGTGACAATAGCACGTATTGACAACATGGAGTGATTAACAACCTAACATATGTTTTTGGGATGTAGGAGAAAACCGACGTACCCAGAGTAAATCCAGCGTCCCATGCTTGCATAGCTTGTGCCCAAAATGGAACGAATCAATTCGATACATTTCATCATTAAACTACTGTTCTGTAAGAATAATGACATAAATACAATCAAATCTTGCGTTGATACCACATTCCAATGCAAAATCCAAAAATATAAATACCGGTACATTTTTCAAAATGTTTTTTTTTAATGCATATTAACTCATTCACTGCCATTCACAAATTTATTCGGGAATTGAACATATGAAGTAAAGTGCCATTAGCAAAATTTGTTCGGGATTTGTTTTTTTCATACTTGGGTGGCAATAAAGCGCTGGCCATGGCCTCTGGCAAGGTTTTTTTTCTTTTCCACAAGGGGCAGCATTTCTCCTTTTTCCCATGTTAGCGCTTTGTTCCAGCTTCAGCTGTTGTTAAAGCGCTATATAAGTCAATGTGTATGTATTGCATTGTATTTTGGACAGTCACCCTCATTTCAAGATCATATAACTCCAGACCCATATAATTTAGGAATTAACACTTTTTTCCTGATGAAACAAGAGTCTAAGGTTTCTAACGCTGTATTGAATGTTTATGTAGTCCTAAAACTGAATATTCTGTGGGTCCTGGAATTGGAGTGGAAATGACAAAAACCCTGGCACTGCAGTGGATACATTTTTGCACATCAACTGGCAGTGAATGAATTAATACTGGGAGGTAATAAACGAGCTCAGCAAAAGCAGTATGTATCGCAGTATGGACAGCCACCCTCATTTCAAGGTCATATAACTCCAAATCCATATAATTTAGGAATTAACTTTTTTCTGATGAAAGAAGAGAGTCAAAAGTTTTTTTTTACACTGAATTGAATGTTTATGCAGTCCTAAAACTCAATTATCTGTGGGTCCTGCAATTCAAGTGACAATGACAAAAACCCTAGCACTGGAGTGGAAACATTTTTTGCACGTCTGGCATTTAATGAGTTAAGTCTGATAACATTTGCTTGTACAGTGATACCTTGGCTTACGAACTTAATTGGTTCCCAAACAAAGTGTGTCAGACGAAAAGTGTGTATCCCAAAAATTAATTTCCCATAGGAAACTATTAAAAGAAGAATAATCCGTTCCCAGGTCCCCATAAAACATAATTTTGTACTTTCTAATTTTCTAAGCCTTAAAACTACACAAGATATACCTTATTTTATGTATAAGAAATATGCTATGGTATTATAATTAAATAAATAAACAGTACTGTATCATCAAATCGTTTTATTTACCTTTGTGATGGTCGTTGATGGCTTGATGGAATAGAGTGGCTGGTTTCATCAGCATTAAACACTTGATGAGGAACGTAACCTTCTTCTTTTCACCATCTTGAGGAATGATCCCATGTAGGTGCTTTCTCTGTGATAATGGTATCTAGTTCTTCATCAATTGTGATCTGTTTAGCTGGGTTGATAACTTTTTGCATCAAGTGTACAGATGGCTTGTGCGGGTTGTTTGTGGAGCCTGATTGATGGGATATTTTAACCTTGCAGTCTACACTCTGCCTTTGAAGTTTCAACTCTCTCACTGTCGTCTTCCTGTCTCTTTAATGTTTAAACCACCCCTCCTCACTGCTGCGTTCTTGACCGATCACGTGACTTTAACCGAAGCCTGGGGGTGGGGAATAGAGGACAAAAACAGCCGGCTGCCATTTTGTTGTTAGAAGAAGGGCTCGTTCGCGAACGACACATCATTCAATGAGGCAGCTCCGTGTACGAAAAAAGTTTGTATGCCAAGGTAAAATGTTCATAAATGTAACGCTCGTAAGCCAAGGGGTTCGTAACCCAAGGTATTACTGTAGTTGTAAATGTGCGTGCCAAGGAGGCGAGTGTCTTCACATACACGCTAACCACAAATGACTGCATTGTACATTGGAAATAATGGTCACCATACTGTCATGAGCACACTGGACAAGATGTGTGTGACACTTCAGATTTACCCCTCCAACCTGTCTTGTATTATTAATATACATTTTGAAGTGAAAAAAATAACAAACAAACAAACCTTTTTTGAAGTAATTGGGTAGACATATTTTCTTTGTTGCATAAGCTCCAGAAGTCTCATACGCCCGCGCCTGCGCAAAGCAACATCTCCAGTGGTGATGCATTATTTATAAAGTTAGTCTGAAGCTGCGCCTCCCACTGAGCACCAGTATATGCAGCCTCTCCCTCTCAATCTCTCTCTATTTCTCTCTCTCTCGCTCCCTTCTCGCTCAGTCTACCTTAACACACATACTTTGCAGATTCTCAGATGAGCTCAAACAAGTCATTTCGTGGTTGTTTCTTCTCTCAACCTTTTATACAGAGAGCCGAGAGTAAAGTGAGTAAAGGGGACTATGGTAATTTGTATAGACGGATTGTTTGGTGCATGAGAGGGCTCACGTTGGTCTTTGTAGTTTGCAGTCAAATAAAACTGTGCCGCATAAGAATGAGAAATTATTCCTTGTAATTTGATTACTTTGTGTTTGTATATGACAAAACAAGGGAAGCCAAGTGTCAGTGTGATGCAGTGCAGTTGTACACCATTGCAAACTGTTATCTGAACCATTTTACCCCCCAAGGCGGCATGGTAGTTGACTGTTGAGTACATCTCCTTCTAAGTGCAGAGGCTGAGGGTTCGAATCCGGCCTCCATTCTTCCTTTGTGATGTTTGCATGTTCTCCCCGTGCCTGTCAGTTTTTTTTTTCCGAGCAACTCTGGTTTGCGCCTACATCCGAAAAAACATGGTGGGTTACTGTGAACTGCTGTCAAAAGACAGGCTGGATAGACTTCATGTTTTTATTTTTGTTTTTTATTTTACTGTTGATGACTTATTTAAAAACAATCTTGTTTTATTTTCGTCTGTGTAAGCTCTCAGTTGTACAGGAGTGTTCCATTGATGAAAAGGTTTCTTCAGCTGTCATTTGTACTTCTTTGAAGGTGTCGGGCATTTCGCTCCTCATCTGAAAAGCTACCAGCACTAATTTAGTTCGCTGACGAAGCTTTTCGGATGAGGAGCGAAACGTCCGACTCCTTCAAGGAATTACAGATGACGGCTGAAGAAAACGTGTTTTCTTTTTACGTTAGACTCTATTGAATTTTACTTTTAACTCATTCACTCTGTGAGCACTCTGGCAATGGTTTTTTTCCCTTCCATGCATTTGCCACCCTCATTTCAAGCTCAGATAACTCCCAACCCATATGACTTAGGAATTAACATTTTTCTCTGATGAAAAGCGAGAGTCTAAAGTTTCTGACGCTGCATTGAATGTTTATGTAGTCCTAAAACTTAATATTCTGTGGGTCCTGGAATTTGAGTGGAAATGACAAAAAAACCCTGGCACTTGGGTGGATACATTTTTGCACGTCTGGCAATGAATGAGTTAATATTGTTTAGTTCCGTTCTTTGTTTTTGACTTTTTCAAATGTTGTTTTTTTGTGCGATTTAACCTGCTTTTGATAACATTACTTGATTGCAAATGGCACACCACAGTTTTCATTTAGCACACCGCTACAAACCACAACCTAAATATGTAAGCTATTTTCTAAATCAGTCCTTCTCTGGCAGCATCAATCAAAACTGACCATTGCTCCCCTTAAAGGACAACCGACGTCCCTGGACAAGTTGTGTCCATAATTTGTAAAATGTCTTCAAATGACTTCTACTGAGCGTATTTTACAAAGATTCCACCGCATATAGCTATATTTTACGTTTTAAGACTCGCGCTGAATATTCAGGAAGTCTTGTTTTTGAGTTGATAACGATGCCTGACGTGACATCACTAAAGGACCGTAGCAGTCCTTCCATCACGTCAATGCATTTTGCTGTGCTTGTTTGGTCTGAAAACATCATGTTGCACCAAAAAGAGCCAGAAGAGGGCGACCAAGCTCCATATAAGGAATTTATCAGCCTGTGGAAACAGGCTGATTAATTCCTCACAGGAGCTCGGTCGCCATTTTCTGCCTCTTTTTTGGTGATCCATTTCCCTCCAATGTTGCCTCAAAATGGCACGGAATAAATTATTTAATCGATTGCAAACGTGTATGCTTTCCTCTTCCGAACTATTTGAATCATATTCATAACTGGATGTGTAACAAGAAAGCATATTCTCCGCATCTGAACTCTCTGAAGCCATTGTTTTGATTCTCCAGCATTGCAAGACGTCTTGGCGTGACGTCACGAACTGGGGGCGGGACTTTCTGAAAATGCCCAATTCGCAGCTCAATTTTTTTGCAGATTTTGGAGACTTTAAGTCATTTTTATTGGTGTTTTGCATTTGAATAAAAATATCATACTGCATCTTTTGGGTATTTTAGATGCTATAAAACGTTTTTCTGATGTCAGTTAGGAAACAAGAAAAGTGACGTCAGTTGTCCTTTGAAAGACCAAAATGTTTAGTTATTTTTTAACGGCTCTCACAGTACCTCCAATAAACGTGACAGTTACTCTGCTGAATCCTCTGAAGACTGGTTCTGTGTGACTTTCACATATCTTCTCTCTTTTCCTTCCTCCCTCCTGCAGCCCTGGTAACAGATGCGCTGGCCGACTAATGTTCATCGTGGGGTGCTAAAATTCCGCCCACCCCTCGCTCCAGTTTAGAGTATTGGCATCAGGTAGCTAAAACACTCATGGGAGAGCATCACTGATTAGCTTATGGTGCTAACTTGCGACAGATTTGTGTGAATGAACCACTGATGGCATTGTGGAAGATGAGGCAGAAAATCGTATTATATTTAATTGTCTATAATGCAGCTGTTTTTACCTGAGTTGAATTGATGAGTGTTGTAATAAGTCACATACGGGCAAGCCATAATTGTCGAGTCTTCACTTTTTAGTTTCAAGCAAATCCTGAGTCACCGTGGCGAAATCAAGCAAATTAAGTGCCCACAAACAAAAGGAAATCATATCTTTGGTTCAAAGAGGTGAAGACAATCTTGCTCAATCACATCATAATGTATGTTTGCATATTAGCCACTTTTTCAAATTAAATTTTTCGATTTGTTTTCCAATCACTTCTTTTGAATGGTTGCAGAATGTTGTTTTTTTTTTCTTTCTTGACTTTTGAATTCAACGTCTAACCAACATGAAGCAAAGTTAAAGTATGACCAGTGTTAAACTGAGACGTCAATTCACTTTCACTCAAACTCTGAGTAGCAAATCTTGCATGTTGCCTTTTTATTTTTAGCGATTTTATCAAATTCAATTTTACCGTAGTCATCGTCAACACGAAAATGGCACACTATCTTAAAACTGCTGATTTATAATCATAAACTTTCAAGACTTGTGAAGTCATGGAGTTCAAGTTTTGACTTTGTTCATGAATAGCAAGTCAGGTTTTAATTTTTAGCCAAGCGAGTCCTAAAAGGGGTCACTTACACTCCTCACAAAATGTGAGAAATTTCAGATGAAATTTGAAGCTGATCCTAAATTTCACTTTACTACTTTCGAGGTGAACCCAATTTGATGTTCTCTGAACGCTTAAAGGCACCTGTCCAAATGTCAAACGTTGTATTTTATCACAATAAAAACAACACCTTTCCAATCAGGGCGAGTCATCAATCATGGCCAGACAAGACATCTCACACTTCCTCCACGGCTTCGACCTGGACGCTCACTTTGTTGACATCAGGCCCCTCGGCGCGGGTGGTACCGGACTGGTTCTATCAGCCATGGATCAGCGCACCGGACGCCGCGTGGCCATAAAGAAGTTGGCCATGCGTGACGCCGTCACGGTGAAGCACGCGCTAAGGGAGGTGAAGATCACCCGCCGGCTTCATCACGAAAATGTGGTCCGGGTACATGAGGTCCTGGCACCCCACGGACGACCGCCTGTCAGGGACCCAGCCCAGCTTGGCGCCCTATACATCATCCAGGAGTGCATGGAGACTAATTTGGCTCAGCTGCTGGAGCAAGGACCGCTGTCGACAGGTATGGATAAAGCAAACGCATCGCTTACCAAATTTTGACAGTGAAAACGACAAAATCTTCCCATCCTGCACGACATTGAACTTCTTGGATGTGAAAATGGCTTTAAATCAAAATCTCTACAGCTCACGCCACACTGCTGTTCTATCAGCTGCTACGGGGCCTCAAGTTCATTCACTCATCCAACGTGCTGCACAGAGACCTGAAACCTGCCAATATTTTCATCAACACTGACCAACTGCTGCTCAAAATCGGAGACTTCGGCCTAGCCCGAATAGTTGACCCCCACTATTCTCATAAGGTCAGCTTTACCAGTCAAAGACAATTTCTGTCCTTTGTTTATGTTGCAAAGCACCCCCAAAAAAATCCCAGTTAAAAAATTATATTGTTGAATAATTCTTAAAATTTCATAAAGACGCTTATATTCGAATACTAATCTCACTAAATAAATTATGCAACAAGAGGGTTGTAAATCAAAACTAATGTGAAAAGTTTTTGGGGATAATACGTGCTAGCTGTGCTAACCGTCTAAATTAGCAATACAAGAATAAGTAAAATATTTACCATAGATGTACACGCCTGTATATTTGATATTATTGTCATTATTTTCTTTTTCATACTATGACTAACACAATCCATCATTTTTTTAATACAACATAATTTTGACTTTCCATCCTAAATTTATAGATGATGCTAGTGCTAATGTACTAGAGCAAGGGTGTCAAAGTCATTTTTTGCCGCGGGCCACATTGTCGTTATGGTTTCCTCTCAGGGTGCCATTATGAATTTGGGGAAGCCATTAGATTGTTTCATCCCCTCCACAAATTAAATCTAGAGCGCAGTACAAACTGATAAACAACTACTTTTCAAATTTGAAGTCAAAAGTAATCACTGTTATTGTGGTTTACATGCGGCCATTTTAAAATTTTGGTTCGGACTTTAGCAAACATCATGGAACTTGATTTGGCTGATTTGCTTTCATGGGCCGAATAAATTAATGTGGTGGGCCAGATTTGGCCCCCGGGCCTTGACTTTGACACCTGTGTACTAGAGGGTCATCCTGTACAGGTCAATGACACAATAATTGTGAGATTATTCTCACTATTGGAAGCAAGTGTAGCACGAACAGCTGTTATTGTGCCTTGCGGTCGACAAGAATAATTAAACATTGGTTGAGCTCTGTATGTGTGTGTGAGAGATGAAAGATGATCTCTGTCAGTCACGATCTCGGGGCAGCGGATTAGCCGGATGCCACACAAGGGGGGTTGTTTACATAAAGAGTCATAGAGGACAAAGGAGAAGGGGTGAAAAATGAACACGAAGGCCGAGACAATATCGCCAAAATGTTGACATGACACTTTCAAAGACTTTGGTGTATGGCTATCATGTTAGTTTTGCCCCAGAAATTAATTATTCAAGAGGAAGGAGAAAAATAGGTGAAGAAAGAGTGTGTTTGAAGAGCAGTTGGCACTGACTTTATGAGGCACCCTGAGCTGTCTCTTGCTGTCAAAGATGATTTAGAGTGACATGGTCAGCTATGGGTTGATATAATCAATTGAATTCAATTTTGAGAGAGATAAAGAGAGATGGACGGGGTCAGTGAAAATCGGTTACTGCACAAAGTGAATTAAATTACAACCACGATAATATAATACATGTTCATGAATACCTCATCAAGGCTAAACATTCTTAACTTTGTAAAAAAAAACACTCATTTCTCTTCTACTGAACCTCTATGGAGCTGTCCCTAACGTTGTGACCTTGTCTTTTGTTTTTTTTTAGTTAAAAATAAACTTGTGGGAAAAGCCCTCACCGAGGCGTCTTTGTTGTTCAAGCAAAAATAACCAGTGCACCAGATTTAAATGCATGAAACGTATCAAATAGCTAAATATGCTTAACAACATACTTTAAACAGTAGCTGCAATATATTTTGTTGGAAAGCCTCACTTATTGTTTTTCCACAGGGCTATCTGTCCGAGGGTCTGGTCACCAAGTGGTATTGTTCTCCTCGTCTGCTGCTGTCCCCTAACAACTACACAAAGGCCATCGATATGTGGGCTGCGGGCTGTATCCTGGCTGAGATGCTCACTGGGCGCATGCTCTTTGCAGGTAACATCTAAATTACATGCTGTGGAATAGCTAGCCACCTAGCTAGCTATGCATTAGCTATCTACTAGCTGGCTAGCTAGCTTTCTATCTATGCCGGGTTGAGTGAACGCTAGCGCGTGTGGCTGCCGCTGCTCACCCACAGAAAAAAATATCCTGACCTTGAGAGTTTTGAAAGGCGCTTATAAATGAAATGTATGATTATTATGATTATTATTAATACAAATGAGAGACCAAAAAGACAACCTTTTAGGGTAATTTAAATCCAATTTATTTCCTGTAAATAAACGATAGACCGAGGGTAAAATCATTTTTGAGGAAAATATATGAATGTATATACTATGTACAATCTAGATTTCATTTGAATAAACTTGTAAGGAAAAAAATTAACATTCTGAGTATTGAAATGGAGGAGGAATCTGGAGTGGCCCCGCAAGCAAAGGAGAGAACATGAACACCCCACATAACCAATTCTAAATATTCGAAGTAGAATTTTAAAAAGCCATTTCCCTACTATGATGAATGGTACTGTAATTCAACATGGCATTACACAAAAGTCGCATCTGTTGAGCGATTGTCTGTCCTCAACAGAAGAGGGTCGATAGTCTCTCATGCAGTCTCCATGATTGTGTGAGCAGAATGCCAATGATTCCACACTAAGTCTGCATGTTGCTCCTCCTCTCGCAGTTTATTTGACCTTTACCGCCCTGCAACACAACAAAGGGTAGGAAGCACATAAGGCAGGAGGTGCTGAACTGTTCCAGTCACACGTCCGTCTTTTATTTGCACCTAACACCGCAAATCCGTAAAGCAGATGAGCAATCACTTTTTATTGCTGTGCTGTTTTCATATTTACCGCAGGCTGACTGTGGTATTTATTAAAGAAAAACAGTACCTGGTGGCTAAATTTGCTTTGAAAATACATTTTTTTCAACCACGTTGCACCTTGTTGAGTCTACTGACTAAAAAGCTAAATCACAAGTTGTGGGAAGACTGCAATAGATTATTCTCAGAAAAAAAATATTAATTATTAGTGTCCGAACCCATTTCCACTCTGAGTGGGCCTCCCGGAGGTAAACAACACACAACAACTGTCATTACTTGCATTTGAATCATTTGAAATGTATATCAAAGTCAAAGTCAAAGTCAGCTTTATTGTCAAATATGCTAATATGCATGACATACAGCACAGATGAAATTACTGTCCTCTCGGACCCAGCATGAAAGGCACTTATAATTACTTTAACAAACATAAACATGAAAATTCAAATTTGCCGGGAGAGGGGAGCCGCTGCGTGTTCACGCGCCGCCACCTTCGGAAAAAAAAATGAAAAAATAACAAATATGACAACACAAAGACACAGAGTCATTCATTCTTCAGGACTTGCTGTACCCTCTTTGTGATGACATGAAGCAGTTCTAGTTGAAAGAGGAGAGGATCAAAGCATCCATGTCAGCAGTGGATCAGGGACGTCATGGTGGAATTTGTACGTCTACTACAAGCTAAATGTTGAAAGCAAACATGAAGCTGTAGCATCCATTGACGAAAAGACATTGTCTCATCTCCTGTACCACATAAATCCGCTTCAATTCCAAGCCGCGACAGTTCCACATACGCATCGGCGCTCTGCGCTGACGCTGCTTTCTTCTTATCGCGGGCTCCTCAAGCCATGCATCCATCCAACCGCAGACTGTCCAACAGCACTGACCTTTCCACTGAACAAAGCGGGGCTGTGAAGATGCTGCCCATTACAGGCACAAAAAAGCACAATGGCCCCAGAGCTGTCCAGCGATGGCAGTCAAATGGCTCCGACATTCCTCCCATTCAAAAACAGTACTGGCATATTCATGCTGCCGAAAAGGCGCAACCGCTCAGCACAGTCTCCTCCTTGATGAATGTCGTGGCCAAAAATGCTGAAAAACAATCTGTATCCGTTCCACGTGACGCACAACAACATAAAGTGACAAAAGAAAACACAATAACAAGACTAAAACAACAAAAAAAGCAAGGCTCGTGAGAGCACTTGCTGATGGCTGCCTACTCAGGCGCCATCTTGAAGAAAAAAAATATGCAGGAGTCATCCACTACTCACAGAAGCCAATCACCAATTTAAAACTGTTCGCTTGTCTCACAACATGTATTTGGCATTATTATTATATTTCACGGTAAGATCAGAGCATTATCATCAAATGGTGAGTATAATTTTTGCTTTTTTTAAATGTTGCTGTGCCAATGACCATTTTGTGTTTGGGAGCCTTTTACTGAGTGCGTTGCTTGTTCTGTAGCCACAAAGGGACATAAGTCTTCTTGTGCCGGTCCCAAGCCCGGATAAATACAGAGGGTTGTGTCAGGAAGGGCATCCGACGTAAAAGCTTGCCAAAACAAACATGCAGATCAAACCTCTCAAGATGGAGGACACTGATTTGCTGTGGCGACCCCTGTAGGGAAAAGCCAAAAGGAAAAGATTACGAGAACAAAAATAAAGCGTTGATATTATGACTTAAAAGTTTGCAGTGGTACAATAATGGTGTTATAATAATACATTTTATTTCTAAGCGCCTTTCAAAACTCTCAAGGACAATTTACAGTCACGGGATATGCGATGAGTAAACATTGGAATGTTGTATGAAGTCCTAAATATGTGGAAGAAAATGCTGTAAAATATTTTGCCAAAATTAAGTAAATCACTAAACAGGTAACATCCAATTTACGACCGGCGCAAGTTACGACCACCTGTACTTACGACCACCACCGCAAGACTTTTTTGTAATTCTACGGCTGCCACCGCTACAGCCAGCAACGCGACAGAGACAGAGGTCCGTGCAGGGTGATTTATTAAGCTACCACACAAAGCGCTGGTCCCAAAAGGAAGACCAGGAGAATAATCAAAAATAAAGAATACCAAAAACGGCGGGGGGGGGGGGGTCATGGGAAACCCGACAATGGCGAGAAGCAACTCGCACACCGTGGTGCAGAAACGTAATAATTAATAATTAATTTCATTATACGCGCCTTTCAAAACTGGGAGGGGGGCTCGGACGAAGATATTGAAAGTCTAGGGGTAATACAAAGTGACACCGTCCGGTTTTCGTACCCGCTGTCCTGAAGAAGTGGTTGTAGCGGGGAGGCGTGGCCCCGCGCCCATCTGTCAATCCGAACTTTACAATCGGGGGCAGGGAGGGGTGTCCACCGACGCCGAGGCGGAACAGATGGGATCGACGCGACGCAAACGCCGAGTCGGGCTCAAGGTCGTCGCCGCCGCCTCTGTGAGACAGGTGACCTCTTCTGGCTTCTCCGTTAGCAGGGAGACCGATTTTTGGAAAGCTTGCATGCGTGGGAGGCGTGCGCATTTGAGTCAGCAGAAAGCGTGTGCGCCGACAGTTATAAAGATCGATAATACAAAATATAAAATGATTGAAATGACACTAAAAGTTATAAGATTTATAAATGAACTGTCAATATTTTGGTATATAATAGTATTCAATTGAAAACGTTGCTTAAAAACAACAGATTGACATCGTATACTATCATGTCGTATAGGAGATGCCAGCGGCGTCATTTGTTATGATCACGTGGTGCCGCGTCAGCCATTTTGAATGGTTTTCGATTGACGACCGTTTTGTCGAAACGGGACCCGGTCGTAAATCGGATGTTACCTGTAAATTAAAAAAAAAGCATATTTAAAGTGGAACATTTGCAAATAGAGGTCACCAGTAAAAGCTGAAATAATTCGACTAGATCCAATTTTCCTCCTCTTAAATAAATGTGATATATGGACAAAATAGAACAAAAAGAAAGCTTTGATCTTGTAGTATACAATAATAATGTTATATGATGAGTAAATATGAAGTCCTGAATATGTGGAGGAAAATGCTTCAAAAATATTTTGAAAATACCTGTACATTAAAAAATGGATTTTTAAAGATCAACATTTGCAAATAAAGGTCACCAGTAAAAGCTGAAATAACTCTACTAGATGATGTACGGACAAAATAGAACAAAAAGAAAGCTTTTATCTTATGATTCAAAAGTTTGCAGTGGTACAGTAATGTTATGTAATGCATAAACATTGGAACGTTGTATGAAGTCCTGAATATGTGGACGAAAATGCTTCAAAAATATTTTGTCAAAATACCTGTACATTAATTTTTAAAGTGCAAAATTTGCAAATAGAGGTCACCAGAAAAAGCTGAAATAGCTCGAATAGATGCGTGTCGTTTTTTCCCCCTCTAAATAAATGTGGTAACAAAATAAGTCATGTTATCAGAACAACATTTTTTTTTCAAATTGTTATTGAGTCAACTAGTCTCGCTTTTTGCTGTTCTTTGGTTAATGCGAATGATCCATTCACAGGTGCTCATGAACTGGAACAGATGCAGTTGATTCTTGACACTGTGCCGGTAATCAGAGATGAAGACAGACAGGACCTGCTACAGGTGTTTTTTTCATATTCTTGAAAACTCTACAAACAAAAAATAAAAAAGACACAATTATCATCATACCCTGAAGAACTTACCGGGACTGGAAATATTGGTCCTGTTTGCATGTCCAGGTGATGCCTTCATGTATTAGTCATGGATGGAAAGTCAAGAAGCCGTTTTCTGGATTGCTGCCTGAAGTGAATGCAGAAGGTCAGCGCACCAGTTCCTTTATATATAACATAAGTGAGCGCAGCTGTTGTCATTTCTGAAACTTTCATAGCCTCAATGAAATTCTTTGAAAATATTTGTCACTTAGTCATGTTGATGCTCATTTATAATGTTCTCTCATGCATACCCTGGTCACTCTCCCCTCCCTTACCTGCCACCCCCCCCCCCTTTTTGTCATTATATGAATGAAACTGTCTTTATTTGTCACACGCTTCTCAGCTGTGGACTTCCTGGAGCAAATCCTAACTTTCAATCCCATGGACCGACTGACGGCCGAGGCGGCGCTTTCCCACCCCTTCCTGCGCCAATACTCGTTTCCCGAAGATGAGCCCACTTCGATGCAGCCCTTCCGTATTGAGGACGAACTGGAAGACAGCCTAGTTACAGGACACAGTCTCAGCAATTGTCTGAGTCAGGCCTCCAGTAATCAATGGGACAGGTAAACTCCATATTAACCCCATAACATTGGGGAAAAAATTATATACAGTATATATTTTTTTCCCATCTTTCCAGCTTGTCAAACGATATGTGCTGGCCGCAGTTTGGTAGGAGCTGTGGATGCATGCCTTCCGGTCACATGACTTCAGATATGGAAGACACGACGGAAGAAGAGGATGTGCAGAGGGACCCCCGAGCCAGCTGCACCTCATTTCTAGAGGAGGCACAGGTGGGGGACACCTCAGCAATCAACATTTGGTTTATAAATACTATAAATGAGATTTATAATAATAATAATAATGCATTTAATTTCTAAGCACCTTTCAAACCTCTCAAGGACACGTTACAGTCACTGGTTTTTTTTTTTTTGCGCGGGTGAGCAGCGGCCGCCATTCGCGGCAGCGTTCACTTTATTTGATCACTATCAATACAATGATGTCACTGTTATTGAAACAGGAATGTTTTTTTTAGGACAAAACATCATTTTGACAAGAATATACAGTACATTTTTCGGATGGATGGATGGAATAAGTTATAGAGGTACATTAACACTTTTCAGAGAGTACGGTTAGTACACTCGAGAGGTCATATCAAGTTAGCCTGCACATGAAAGGCTTAAAATACACAATATATTGGCATCATCGTTATCTCCCTTATCAATTTAGGAATTACATGTCATTACAAAATGTAAATATTTCATTATTAATGAATCAGGAATTAAAAGTGAAAACTGCCTACCCCAAGGGGCAGGCAGGGCAAGGGGAGAAGATAGAAGAGAGGAGGTGTTTGGGAACGCTTTTGTAAAGACGGACAGGATGTGAAATCATGACCAGAAGTCCGTGAAAATAAAACGATGTGTGAGGAAATGAAAAGAGTTTGTAAAAACAGTGTTTGTATAGCGAATTGCTCGAACAATTTCTTCTTTCTTTTTGTGGCCCCAAACTAGAGGCAGTTGTTAGAAAATGTCGGTAATAAAATTAGTTACCCGATAACTCGTTTCTCAAATACAGGAGTGTCAGTCATTTTTTGCCACAGGCCACTTTGTAGATACAGTTTCCTCTTAGGGGCATTTATAAATTTGTGGAAGCTATTAGAATGTTTAAACCCCTCTACAAATTACATATTAGAGCACACAACGAATGAATAACAAATTTTCAAATTTGAAGTAAAGAATAATGACTGTTAATGTGGTTTATATACGACAATGTAATGTTTTGGTTCGAACTTTAGCAAGCATCTTGGCACTTGACATGCTTGATTTGCTTTTGCAGGCCGAATAAAATTAGATGGCGGGGGCCGGATTTGGCCCTCGGGCCATGACTTTGACACCCGTGCTCTAACGCATCGGTGTAGTTTTTGGCGCTTGTTGTTTCAGAATCTTGACCGACTGTGCTAAGGAAGGTACAGTGATACCTCGGCTTACGAACTTAATTGGTTCCCTGAAAGTGTGTGTTAGGCAAAAAGTTCGTCTGCCAAACATTTGTTTCCCATAGGAAACCTTTAAAAATGAGAATAATCCGTTCCCAGGACCCCATAAAACATAATTTTCTACAAAGTAACCATTAAAACTACGCAGAATATACCTTATGTATAATAAATGTGCTATTGTATTGTAATTAAAGAAATAAACTGTACTGTATAATAAAGTTGTTTTATTTACCTTTGTGATGGTAGGTGATGGTCCGAGTGAAGTTGCCGTGCTTTCTCAGCGATAACACTCTCACTTACACGGTCCCCTGCTAGCTGCTTTTCGTTAATCCAAATCAACAGAAGTTTTTAAACCTCTGACATAATATTGGCAGAAAATGATTAATAAATGTTTGTAAAATTTTAAGTTTGAAAAAGGGGCATTGGATAGTTACTCACGGCACACCTGACGATCTCCCACAGCAGACTAGTTTGCTGCGGCACAGTGGTTGAAAATCACTGGCTTAGACAACACAGAAACACCCTTAGCCAAACGTAGCAATGGTCGATTTAGCATACTGGTACTGGGACGCTAAGTCACACAAACGCACACCTCGTTCGTGTTTTTCGATGATCTCCTTCTTCTGCTCGACCGTAAGTTTCTTTTGTGTCCTTGTCGTCTTAACACTAGCCTGCGGTGGGGTCTTTTTCAGTCCCATAGTAGCAATAGTACTTCACACGATAACAAACCACGTTTGCACTCAAAGAGAGAGGGTGTGGAAAACTAGTACGCAGCCACCGAGGCGCTGTTCGACCGTGTGGTTTGGTGTTCATCCGCCGAAAACTAGTCCGCCAGCCACCGTGGCACTGTGCGGTTTGGTTCGTCCGCCGAAAACTAGTTTGTCAGCCAAGATTATATTCTCGCGAATTGAATGTTCGTAAGGCGAAAAGTTTGTGAGCTAAAGCGTCCGTAAACCGAGGTATCACTGTACCATATTTTGGTAACCAGAATGACATTAAGTCGGAAAAAAGTACTCACTTTGCAATCTTACCCATTCATTGTCACTCCGTCAAGGTGGATCCACGTAAATATTCTCACAGCAGCTCCGCCGAACGCTTCATGGAGCACTCGCACTCCTCTCTAGACCGGGCCTGCGGTTTCGGGTTTGGCGACCTGGATTGCGGCCGTTCGTGCGACTACAAGGTGGGCTCGCCGTCCTACCTGGACCGGATTGCGTGGCGGGACGGAAAACCTCAGCACTACTCGGAACCCCGCCTCATTCTGGATCTGTCTCATTGGAAGCGTAACACAAGCACCCCCGTGGTGCCCAACCAGCCACTTGGCGGAAGATTGGAGGAAGAGAGGGGGGTGAATGTGAATGACGAGTTTGCAGGAACAGGAACCGGGACACGAGATTTATTCCAGGAGATCTCCCGCTGGGTGGAGAGCACCCAGTCCCATCTGGACTCCCCCAGTCCAACTCCATCTCTGGACCCCTGTTTCACCTGCTCCCCGCCTCTCCCGCTGTCCCCTACGGACCTCTCGAGTCCCGTCTTCCATTTCCCGGACGTGGAGCCTCATCACCTAACCAACGAGGACAGAATCAGCCCCTTTCCGCCCATCACCCCTTCACCTCTTTGCTCCCTCATTCCATCGGCTCCCGTCTCTCCTCTTTTTCCTCCCCCACCTCTCTCCACCAGCAGCACCTCAAAATTATCAGACGTCCAATGCGACGTGTTGCTTCCCGTCAAACAGAAAGAACGCCTCTTCGACTTGGATGCATTCATCTCCCGTGCTTTGAAGCTGTGTCGACAGAATAAGGAAAAAGGTGATGGGAAAGGGCATCGGGAGGAGAGCAAACAAGTAAAAATCAACTGCAGATTATCCAGACCTCCTGGGCACAGGACACCACCGCCCCCGCGGAGTTAAAACCACTCCAGGATTTTACACAGCATATTCTTGCTAAAGGGTTTTTTGATTGAGGAAGCATCGTGATCAGTGCTCAGCACGTCTGCCTTATAATCTCAGCTTTTGGGTTTGAATCTGGCCCACGTGTGGAGCTAGTTTGAGCTCTTGAGTTCTTGAATTCTCCACAGTAACATTAGAGTGAATTAGACAACATTGTGAAAGGGTCCTTAGCATGTCTGCCTCGCAGCTGAGAGATATGTTGTTTGACTCTTATATTGACACCTTTAGGGTGAATGTATTTAACACCAAATAATTACACAAAATGACTTCTATGTTTGGTTTATGTTTTCATATTTCATCTCTTCCACACATAGGAAGGTCCTCTGAATGTAACTCATTTACTGCTATTCCCAAATGTATTCGGGAATTGAAATGCATGACGTTCCCGAATTTGTTTTGGTTTTGCTTGGGGGGGGGGGGCAGCTTGTCGATAAAGCGCTGGTCAGACCTCCGGCAATGTTTTCCTTGCCACGAGGGGGTAGTATTTGCCCTGATACTGCCGCCCCCATTTCAAGCTCATATAACTCCATACCCATATAAATTAGGAATTATTTTTTTTTATCTGATGAAAGAATAGAATCTCAGGTGTCTTATGCTGCATTGAATGTTTATCTAATCCTAAAACTCAATATTCGGTGGGTCCTGTGAAAATGACAAAAACCCTGACACTGAAGTGGACATATTTTTGCACATTGTCTGGCAAGAAAAATGAGGCTTGGTGAGATAAAATGTCCAACTCGTCTAACATGTTCATGTTTACTGGACATTTTGGGGTACTGTGTGGTCTTAATATATTTTCAGACTTGTTTGACTTGATTTTAATTTTGATGTGCAATGCATTTTTTGAATGCAAATGTTTATCTTATTTTGCAATAGAGAACACAGAATAACCCTCCCAAAGTTTAATAGAAACAGCAATGTAGTATTAAGCAAAATTATGTTTTGTCTTGGCTTGCAATTGTAGAAAAACAGCATTTTTCGATAAGTCATGAATCACGTCATCCAGTCCCAAATGAGTTTCATTCAATGTCACTTTAGTGACATTGAATGTCACTTTTCTACAAGGATGCAATAAGGCTATTATTATAAAATGGGTCCACAGAACACACAAATTCAATGGAAAATGTATTCACAATGGCTCATTTAAAGCCACAAGCACATTTAGGAATGTTTTTCTTCTGTTTTGCAGTGGTGTTTAATAATATACAGTGGGATGATGCAAAATTTTATTTCATCATTTTAATGATGATTCCAATTCAACAAGCACATTTTATTCCTCTGTGCACTTTCCACAAAACCAGCAATACCTTCTCTCACACAAATTAGACACGGTCACTGAGCTAATTGTCTATTGAATGAATGTACATGCTTCTGTATGCCTCAATGCTTCCCAGCTTACTGAATGTAAACACACCCTCCAAATCTGAATCTGCATGCTTTGCGAGTAATATATCCACATACTTCACATGGCTTTCCCGCAGGCTTTTTCTACTCCATTTTGGTAACGAGAGCAATTTGAATGTTAAATAATGATTTTATTCAACTTTTAGGGGGAACACATAATGAAATAAATACAAAATGGTTGTTCTCTATTGTTTTTTCCCCAATGTTTAAAAATACACTATGCGCCTAAAGTTTCATTCATATTTGTGCAGTGATGTTGGGGTAATTTTTTATTTAAACCAAGTGCTCATGGTTAATTTAAAACGTGATCAAAAAGCATGAATTGAGTCGAATAGCAGAGTTTGCATGTTCTCCCCCGTGCCTGTGTAGGTTTTGTCCGGTACACCGTTTTCCTCCCGCATTCCAAAAACAAACATGGCAGATTTGTGGAACATTCAAAATTGTCCCTTTGGTGTAAATGTGAGTGTGGATGGTTGCTCATCTATGTGTGCCCTGTGATTAGGTGGCAAGCAATTCAGTGTACCCTGCCCACTGCCAGCTGGATCGGCTCCAAAGTGTAGATAAGCATATTAGAAAATGGATGGATGGACGTACGGACTGACAGATGCACGGATGAATGGATGGATGCTAATACGAAATACAAAGTTCTCGTATTTGTTTTTAGTGATAAGTGTATTTTCATTTTTTAAATAATTACAATTCTAAATTAGAGTATTTGTTAATGATTTGATATAGAACTAATAACACCACATCATAAAAACGTTAAACAAACACGAATTCTACATTTCATGCATCCTTTAAAAAAATCCATTCACTTTTGCCCACCACCTCGGTCTCAATATTACGGTAAAATGACATCATACAATGGATGATTTTAAAAAGTCGTTGCGCATACTGTTAGTTACGGTAAACGTCGGATTGGAATCCCGTGTTCTGATTGGCTGAACGCGCAAATTTCGTTTCGGCAACCAGTGTAGTGACAGTCTTCTCTCGAAGCATCAGTAGCTTCTGCTATCACTGGAGCACTCAACGAAACCGCCGTCCAAGTTGCGGAAAACATGCCCTTGAGCGACACAGTTTAAAGGAACCTTTGTGGCATTTTTCCGTAAAATCAGGTAAGGCGTCACTGAAAAATGTACGGCATTGAAAAACTTGTTCCGTGTTGGTTCATGTCTGTGACGTGAGCTTCGGTCAGTTGTACACGCTTTTTTGATTACAATGTTTTAAACACGCAACGTGTGTGTGTCTTTTAGTTGTTAAATTAGCTCATTTAAAAGGTTTACCATCTGACATTTTAAGCCGAATAAGAGACATCTCTGTTATTAGCGGCGCGTGACAGACGGCGAAGCTAGCCACTTACCTTACATGTGCCGGCTCCATTCATTCTAAACGGATCTTCAGGTAATTCTACTGTTCTGTAATGTAATGTACTCTGCGAAACTGCAACGTACTTTACCCTCGAACGAGAGGCTTTGCCATCTGTTTTATGTGTGACACATTAAAGCGTAGTTAAACTTGCCACTCCTGTCATTTCAAAGCATTATGACCAGTACTGTATTGGTGGAATGAAGGTGACACAGGCCCCTCCCCCTCCATGACATCATAAAACTTCACACATAAAGGTCTGCCACTAATGTTTCTGTAGACACAACAACTCGAGATGATGGTCTTGCACTGTAGTGAAAAACTCAGTGATACATTGTCTCAGTTTATTACCTCAGTATCAACCAACATAAGACCCTGAAATGTTGAGTTGAGTAATGGGAACCGCATTTTCCCACAGTATATTTATAGAATCTGAGAATTGTGTTCACTAATTTGCTCGATAAACGTTTTCCTGTAGAACGTGTGCTTTGCTAATTAATCCAAAATGCTTTTTGTGTTCTTTCTGGAACATATTAAGATTGCATAAGATTGATGCATCTGTAATAAGAGCTAAACTTTTAACAGCAGCTTTGATCAGATGTTTGCATGTGTGAGGACCCTTGCAGTTCTGAGAAGATAAGTACCAAACTCAATTGATTTTTTTGGGATTATATAAATGAAAGGAAGTGAAATATAAAGACTTGAAAATTGCTTTCATATTTCCCTTCAGTCGGCTGCTGACCTGTGTACAAAGCTCGAGTCACATGCAAGGCAGCCACTTCAAATGACAATTCTATGCACCAATCCACTCGTTGCTCAAAGTCACCAAAATATTAGAAATCACCCTCCCTTCTTTCTTGGACATGTGATCTTTTTTCTTTCTGTCTTCATGTGGAGCAGCAGAGAGATCAAGATAATGCCTAGCTGTTAAATCTTCATTTTCACGCACACCAAATCGCTGATGTCAACATGAGGATTAAAGACCTCAGTGCTTGTAATCCTTGACTTTATGTGTTGTCTCTTTTTATTGTTTTCATGGAACCTTCCATGTTATTTTTCACAAAAAAAATAGATATAATGTCAAAACGACCATGTTTAAATAAGAATAATGGCACCAGCAACTTTTCGTCCTGCATCCATCCAATCTAATCCAATCCAAAAGATTTGTAATGCCGCCATTTTAGGCAGTCGACTAGTTGTTCATGAATCGAGTCGCACATCACAATGACACTTTTATTTCCTGATTCCTTTCGCAGCCTATTTCGACTTCCTCTCTCTGTTTTCACTCAGCTTTTCGACACCCCGACTCTCGACGCTACATTATGTTGTCCCGTCTGAGGAGCAGATTTTCTTTGAGGCCTGCCTTCGTGTCTGCATGCAGATGGGCACACACCAAAGAGAAGGGCAAGCCGTTAATGCTCAACCCTCGCACCAACAAAGTAAGCGTGCTTTAATCATGGACAGTATGTTAAGGAGCGTGTGGTTAATGTGTGCCAGAGTGGAAAATAATCATTGTACATATGCCGTATGTCATCATTCTACAATGACGACAGAGGTTAAATTAAATTATCTCTTTTAGGCCAGATTGTTTTTTTCCTTTTGCTCTAATGAGAACCAATTTTGCCATATTTTCGCATCGTGTCCACTAGTATTTGCTACAATAATAAAAAGTTGATGAATAACATAAGTTACATTATTATTATTAAATGTAAATGTAAAGATTAACATTCAGAGAAATAGAATGTTTAACTGTATTTTAATTCCCATTTTCCTGCAAATTTTGATTGTAATCAAATATAAAAGCGGAATTGAATGGCTCACATCACAGGTGTCAAAGTCAAGGCCCAGGGGCCAGATCTGGCCCGCCACATCATTTTATTCGGCCCGCGAAAGCTAATCAAACTTGTGAAATTCCATGATACTATCTAAAGTCCAAACCAAAATTTCAAATTGTCGTATGTAAACCACAATAGCAGTCTTTATTTTTTACTTCAAATTTGAAAACTAGTAATAATAAATTTCATTTACAAGCAACTTTCAAAATTCTCAAGGTCATTCTGTAGTCACATGATACATTTATTTGTGGGTGAGCAGCGGCAGCCACATGGGCCAGCGTTCATTCAACCCGGAAGTAACTCAAATAGTTAGGAAGCTAGCTAGCTAGTTAGCTAATAGATAGCTAGCTAGCCAGCTAGACCGCTTATAGACATCTAATAGATAACTAACAGATAGTGAATAGATATATAGGTAGGTAGCTTGATAACCTGGAAGTAACTCGAATAGATAGGAAGGCAGCTAGCTAGCTAGATAATAGATAGATAATGGATAGCTAGCCAGCCAGCTACACCGCTAATAGATAGCTAAAAGGTAACAAATAGATAGCTAGGTAAGTAGCGTGATAACTCGGAAGTAACTCACGTAGATAGGAAGCTAGCTAGCTGTCTATCTAATGGATAGCTGATAGCTAGCCAACCAGCTAGACCGCTAATAGATAGCTAATAGATAACAAACAGATAGCAAATAGATAGCTAGGTAGGTAGCTTGATAGCTCGCTCGACTGTCATAATTTATGACGTAACAGGAACTGGAACCATGAATTTTGCTCCATTTGCAAGTGCGACAAATGAGTTTGCCTTACAAGGTGCCAGAAAATTTCAAAGATGATTAAAAAAACTGATTTTGTAAATGCTGCTGATACATTTTTTATAACTGCTATTCCCAGCCGATGGCTGTGCTTTATTTTCTTGACATTCATTACATTGGTTTGTTGTCACTTCCGGTACAGGCTTTACTTTCCGCACTTCGTTACTTAAGTTTCATTTTCACTGAGAAGAAGGCGAGAATGGACATGCTTTATCGCTGTATTGTTTAGCAAGGAAAAGATAAAAAGGCCGAAAATCAAAACTTCCATTTCGGACGGAAAGCGGACAAAGTGTTCTACTGTGCTTCCATCAGTACGAAGAACCAGAGTCCTCTGTTTCGAATGGAAGCACAGATTTTATTTCCAATTTTCTCATTCTGTGTTTCATAAATATACTTGCTCCTCACTTGCGTTGTCATTTGTAAAAGCGGAGACGTTCTTGCGACGCAGCTAATCAAATCAGCCCAGTCGCGACATGAGTCACACTGTCTCGCTGTAGCCACGCAGTCTACCAAATGATTTCTCGCAGCGGGACAACAATTTGTCAGCAATTTGAACGAGGATTGCTCTTCAAGCCTGTGCTGGTTCTGCCTTATTTAGAGCTGACCAGAAGTGTTGGCTTTCTAAAAATAGACATTCCAACTTCACATGTAAACAGGCCCCTCACCAACAGCCATCAAATCTCTCTGTAATCTGTGGCAACGTTGTTCTCACCAGAACTAAATTTCAGCATTTTGCAATCTCTCTGCTGACTAAACAAGTGAGGGAAATTGTTCCATCAGCATGACTTTGCAATTTGAAGAGGATCCCTTCCACCGTGTATGTGTCCTGATATAAAGAGCTTCAGATTTTGTGATAGTGTGAAAAGGACCGACATCTTTCCACAGACATACACACCCGCACTCTATGGTGTGCACTTCCTCTCCTTTTATTGACTTCCTGTAGGCAACCCTTTTCTCACCCCTTTCAGCTGTCGGCTTCTCTGGTCAGGAATGAACAAGTCAGCATTTTCTAACAGCGCTCCGCCACCTTGTGAAATATAATGTGCACAATACTCATACAGGTCTAAAAGTGACAGGATTTTTAATATATTTTTTGGTGTGTGGCTTTTGCTGCTTTAAACATTGTTATAGCAACAATGTGTTATTCTGAATGCTGGGTGGCAAAAAATGATGTTTATTAAAGTGAGCCATTCTTACCCCCGGGTGATTGTAGAAAATGGAGGTCAATAATTGAGGTCAGACATTTTTCCAAGTGTCAAATTGTCTGCGGTAAAACGCAGCTTCAAGTGGAATCTCCAGAGGCATTCATTTGTTCAGGTGGAATTTTGCCAGAAAGAAATTAGTCCAGACACAGTCTTTGTTTTATGGATATATGTATGTGAAACTGTCGCGGCTTGGAATTGAAGTGGATTTAAGTGGAGACTAATAAAGGCTAATCCAATCCAATCTTTGAGGACAACACATCCAGCAACGACTTGGGGAATGTCTCACTGTTTTCACTTTGTGTCTTTTCTGCAGGGAATGGCCTTTTCTTTGCAGGAGCGACAGATATTGGGCTTGCACGGCCTGCTGCCTCCTAAAATCGAAACACAAGACCTTCAAGCCATGCGCTTCCAAAACAATCTCAAGAAAATGACGGATCCCCTTGAAAAGTAAAGACACGTCACGTCAAGCGTAGGAGCAAAGTCATTTTTACCTCTAATTTCTTTTGTTTCACCGCACAGGTACATTTACTTGATGGGCATCCAAGAGAGAAACGAAAGGCTCTTCTACAGGGTGTTGATGGAAGATATTGAGGAGCTGATGCCCATCGTCTACACGCCCACTGTCGGCCTTGCTTGCACACAGTACGGACACATCTTTAGACGACCTAAGTAAGCAATCCATCGACAACTCATTTCTCATTTTTTCACTGATCATCACGGCTAGGCAAAGTTTTTTTGCCAGTCGCTTGCTCTTTTCTGTCATCCTGCTCACTTAGTATGTCTGTTTTGTATTTTTGTTGCATTCATTTTAACTAGTTCTACCGAAAATCATGTCATTTTTTTAATGAGGCAGTTCAGGATATAATTGATTGCGTTGTTTTAAAAAATAAATGAAGTTTTTTATGCTGTGGAGAAAAAAAAAATGCCACGTATGAAGTTGCATACATTGTAAATGTTCCCTTTTGACCACCATAGTGTGATCCATTGTTCATTTTTACCGGTACAGAAATATTTGAATAACATTTTTATTTAACAAAAATAAGAAATCTGAAAATCATAGATTACAAACTAAAATATAAAGCAATAAATAATTTGATATATTTTGTGTATTTAATGTATTTTGTATGTGTTTATTTATTGGTTAATTGGGTGTATTTCAGAGTTTTAAAAGGTGCTTTGAAATAAAATGAATTATGATTATTATTAAAATAATTAAAAAATAAATTATATTGAAACTTGCATGAATTATTTTGAATGACCTAAATAAACAATTTTGTTACATATGAAATAAGGTGCACCCCCAATGAATGGTACATTTTCAAAAAATGTCCATATATAAGGTGCACCAGAGTATAAGGCGCATCTTCAATCAATGAAAAACGTTTTCCAAATATATAAATATATAAAAGTTTTCAAAATATAAGGCACACTAATTATAAGGCGCTATGGTAGAGGATGTGGTTAAGCACCACTTCTTCTACAGGGGGAAATTGAGTCGGTGGCTGCTGACAGGAGTTGCCAGACATTATGTGGCTCAATATTACTTTACATACAAGGCGCATCGGCGTATACGGCACAGGGTCATCTTTGGAAGAAAATCAAAGCTTGTGGGTGTGCCTTATACATCGGAAAATACGGTATGTATACAATATTTTAAATGTGAATATTTATAAAGGATTTCTAAAATAAAAATATTTTCCATACATATTTTAGCTTTCTTAAAAAAACTCCTGTTTGAATGACTTGACTTATCATGCGATATTCAAGTCGATTGTGCTCCTTAAGAATAAATATTAAGGCCCTGCCACCCATTCCAAATACCCTGGCATATAATTTGTGAAGATGAATAACAAGCTAACCAAAGTCGAATTGTTTTTTTTCTTACAGGGGCTTGTTCATCTCCATTCTGGATAAAGGACACGTCCGCTCAATTTTGGACAACTGGCCAGAGACCAACGTGGCCGTGAGTATCCTCTTGTAAAGCTTCTAGAAAGTCTCCGAAGATCCAACGTTGTCTTACAAATACACGTCAACTCACTCTTGCCCCTTCCAGGCAGTCGTCGTGACTGATGGCGAGCGTATTTTAGGCCTGGGGGACCTTGGCGTTTACGGCATGGGAATCCCTGTTGGCAAACTCTGCCTATACACGGCGTGCGCCGGCATCAGACCTGAAAGGTGCCTGCCCGTCGTGATTGACGTCGGCACAAACAACGAGGTGAGAAGATACTGTTTCATATCCCAAGCCATAAACTCACATCACTCCCTGCATTCCTGCTTTTGCCTACCAATCAGACTCTCCTCAAAGATCCGCTCTACATGGGCCTTTATCAAAGGAGAGACCGTTCTCAGGCTTATGATGACCTCATCGATGAGTTCATGGAGGCGGTGGTGGACAAATACGGGCAAGACACACTGATCCAGTTTGAGGATTTTGGCAACCACAACGCCTTTCGCTTCCTCAGGAAGTACAGGGAGAAATACTGCACCTTCAATGATGATATCCAAGGTTCGATCATGAATTCATTCACTGCCAGACGATGTGCAAATATGTGTCCACTCCAGTGCCATGGTTTTTGTCATTTTCACTCAAATTGCAGGACCCACAGAATATTGCGTTTTAGGACTGCATAAACATTCAATTCAGTGTAAGAAACCTTAGTCTCTCTTATTTTATCAGAAAAAAGAGTTATTTCCTAAGTTATATTGGTCTGAAGTTATCTGAGCTTGAAATGGGGCGGCTGGACAAAATACATACATACATATTGATTTAAAAAGCACTCTCAATAGCTGAAGCTGTAACAAAGCGCTAACGTGGAAAAAACATTGCCAGAGGTCTGACCAACGCTGAATCCCCCCCGCAAGAAAAACCAAAACCCAAACACATTCTGGAATGGCGCTCCACATCACACTGTTCAATTCAGGATACATTCGGAAATGGCAGGACATTGTAGTTCCTCCAATGGTGTTATGCTTATTACACTCATTCTAAAATCAATATTTATATTCATATTTATAATTTCCTCTGTGCTTTTTTTTCTTTTAGGCACTGCAGCTGTGGCCCTTGCTGGTCTACTTGGAGCTCAGCGAGCCACTGGGAAACCCATCACGAAACATCGAGTACTTTTTCTCGGAGCCGGAGAGGTAAATCGGTGCTTAACAAGCTGTTTTTCCCCCCCAAATAATTAAAATAAATTTTGTCATTTAATACCTCCTGTCATGTCCATAGGCTGCTCTCGGCATCGCAAACTTAATTGTCATGGCAATGATGGAGTCGGGCATGTCGCAGGCAGACGCCAGGGAGAAGATCTGGATGTTCGACAAAGACGGCTTACTCGTAAAGGTCAGCAGACGCAATAAGGACACAAAGAATCAATCACTGTTCTTTCCTGTCCGGCTCAATGATGTTAACGTCATTGTCATTGAGCGGCTTGGGCTGGTTGTTTCTTCAGGGGAGGTTGCAAGCAACGGACGGCAACCAGGAAGCATTTGTTCATGAGAGTCCAGGTGACGTTCACAGCTTTTTGGATGCTGTAAACACTATCAGACCGACAGCGATCATTGGTGAGACCATCTCATGTATACCCCCCCCCCGCCCCCCAAAAAAATGTCTCCACAAAAATGTGAAAGTATTTCATGATAATTCTTCCTGTTAACTCATTCACTGCCATTCCCAAATTTATTCGGAAATGGAAAACGCGCAGTTCAGACCTCTGGCAATGTTTTCCCTTTAACAAGTGGCATCATTTGCCTTTTGTCCATGTTAGCGCTTTGTTACTGCTTCAGCTATTGTTAAAGGACAACCGATGTCACTTTTTTGTTTCCTAACTGACATCAAAAAAACGTTTTATAGCATCTAACATACCCAAACCACGCAGTATGATATGTTTAGTCAAATGCAAAACACCAATTAAAATGACTTAAAGTGTCTAAAAAGTACTTCAATTTGAAACCGGAAGTGGCCAGTTTCAGAAGGTCCCGCCCCCATGTTCGTGGTGTCACGGCAAGACGTCTCGCCTTGCTGGAGGATCAAAACAATGGCTTCAGATTCGGAGAATATGCTTTCTTGTTACTCATCCATTTATGAATACGATTCAAATAGTTCTGAAGAAGAAAGCACACATGTTTGCAATCGATTAAAGAATTTATTCCGTCTCATTTTGAGGCATCAGGGGTGGGAAATGTCGCACCCAAAAAAGGAAGAAAATGGCGACAAAGCCGTGTAAGGAATTAATCAGCCAGTTTCCACAGGGTGATTAATTCCTTACATGGAGCTTTGTCGCCCTCTTTTGCCTCTTTTTGGTCCTACACGACGTTTTCAGACCAAAGTACATACAGCAAAATGCATTGACGTGATGGAAGGACTGCTACAATGTGTCCTTTTTTCGGTCAGGGGCGTTCCTTCAGTGACGTAGGGTGAGGACTCGTCACCAACTCAAAAACAAGACTTCCGGAATATTCAGCGCGAGTCTTAAAAGGTAAAATATAGCTATATGCGGTGGAATCTTTGTAAAATACGCTCATTAGAAGTCATTTGAAGCCATTTTACAAATTATGGACACAACTTGTCCGGAGACGTCGGTTGTCCTTTAAAGCGCGATATGAATGAATAAATCAATGTCTGTATTGTATTGGATTGTGTACAGCCGCCCCCATTTCAAACTCAGATAACTCCAGGCCCTTATAGTTTAGGAATTAACCTTTTTTTCTGATGAAAGAAGAGAGTATGGTTTCTTATGCAGCATTAAATGTTTATGTAGCATATTTTCTGGAATATAAGGTGCACCTTCAACAAATGACATTAAAAAACATTTTCCAGACATAAGGTGTACCGCGTTATAAGGTGCACCTGCAATGAATGGCAGATTTTAAAACATTTTCCATACATAAAGCACATCGGATTATGAGGTGTATGGTGAGCTTTTGAAAAAAACCTTTTCTTTTAGATGCGCCTTATAGTGCAGTAAATATGGTAGTTCGAAAGCTCAATATTCTGTGGTCCTGCAGTTTGAGTGAAAATGACACAAACCTTGGCACTAGAGTGGACATAGTTTTGCACATCGTCTGGCAGTGAATGAGTTAAGCCACCCACCCAAAAATGTCTCCACAAAAATATGTAAAAGTATTGAAAAAGAATTCCTCCTGTTAATTACTGCCAGTGTGTTCCAACACCTGCACCCCAACCTAGACCTGCTTTCACCTTATCTAAATTCTAGTTAGTGTTCTCTGAGTGACCAAATTGTTCTTGATTTAGATTCACTTCATTCTCACAACATTTGGATTGGATTGGATTTGCCTTCATTAGTCTCACAGTGGAGTGATTTGGTAATTTTTATCATCACATTAATACTATATCATGTTATTCGCACAACTGAACAAGCGTGTTTTATTAGATTAAATTAGCCTTCATTAGTCTGACTGTGGAGAATTTTACATTTCACAGCAGTAAAATTAAGAAAGGAAGAGGAACGGAAAAGAAGAAGTACAAAAAATACAGGAGCTGCTGTATCTGGTGTTAATACTAAATACACCTTTATTCTTATAGCATAACATCATCGTTATATGTATTAGAAATGCACTCTCCTACCTTAGATTAGTTTTGGTTTCATACCATGGTTGCAATACTTCAGTGATATTTTCCTTGTCGTATTGTCACTCTTTGAGCAATAATGACCAGGAGGATCGTGTGCCATGAGGCTGTTTGAATGTCGTTTGCTGCATATCTACGGCTTGCTTTCCCTGAACCTCCCCAATAATACCTGGGCACCAGATATTTTTCAAACATTTATCCCACTGACCGACCGGCAGGTGTGGCGGGAGCCGGTCGACTGTTCAGCCATGATGTCATCAAGGCCATGGGCACCATGAATGAGCGGCCCATTATCTTCGCCCTGAGTAACCCCACTGCCAAAGCGGAGTGCACTGCCGAGGACGCCTACACCCTTACGGATGTATGCAATTTCTGCTTTTGCCAATTATGTGAACACATATTCGCATTTCGGACTTCTGGAAATTGCGTGTGCTCTGATTTTTTGGGGGGGAACCTTTCCTTCTACATTTGTGGTTTTACAGTAATCCCTTGTTTTTTTTGCGGTAAATAAGGACCCGACCTATCCGCAATAGATGAAAATCCGCGAAGTACATTTAATATAATCATAATAACCCACATAATAAGACGGAAGGAGCTGGGCGGGGCTGAGAAGATGAACAGCCGATCCACATGGCTGTAAATCATGGGATATTAATAATAATAATCATAACATTTTATTTCTAAATGCCTTTCAAAACTTTCAAGGACACTTTTCAGTCACGGGATAAGAACATATAGTGCTCTCAGCGCTGGGTCCCCAATCAAGCTACAGCCATGTACAAAACATCTGAATCATTCTGCATTTTTTATTCTGAAGGTGTTTTTTCCCTGGAAAAAAAAATTGCAACGCACTGAAACCGCGAAATAGCGCGGGATCACTGTATTGCGCTTTGTAAAATAGAAAAAAAGTGCTTTCTCACCATCTTGTGGCACTCATGTGCAATTACATTCACATTTTCACTGTTTGCACCCCCTCAAGGGCTTCCGATAATATGAATTTCTTTGCATTCTAACAACTCCATGAACTCGCACAGGGCAGATGTCTTTTTGCCAGCGGTAGCCCATTTGATCCTGTGACTCTAAGCGATGGACGAGTCTTCACTCCCGGACAAGGCAACAATGCTTACATCTTTCCAGGTGAGCAACACAAAGCTTTGACTTTTCACACGCAGCTGAGTTCACAAAGTCGACTCTTTTTTTTTGTGTGTGTGTGAAAGGTGTGGCTCTGGCTGTCATCTTAAGTGGAGTGCGCCACATCAGTGACACGGTGTTCTTGGAGGCTGCCAAGGTTTGTTATTGCTTTTTTTTCCTCCCTCGTATTATCTTGATTTGTGTCTTGTATGCCTCTGTTTTTTGCCTTGTATTTGATCTCAGAGCCCTGTGGTCTTTTTTTTAGTTCATTCCTCACATGAAGGTATTTCCACTTTGTTCTGGTAGCATTCGCCAATCACTTTGTGGCCCTGATCGACCTTCCTGTTTCTCAAAATGTACGAAAACACAAAATATGACAACAACCTGAGAATGGAAGAATGGAGTTGCACTTTTAACTCTTTCACTGCTTGACGATGTGCAAATACGTATGTGTCCACTTCAGTGCCAGGGTTTTTGTCATTTTCACTCAAATTGCAGGACCCACAGAATATTGAGTTTTAGAACTACATAAACATTTAATGCAACGTAAGAAACCTTAGAGTCTCTTCTTTCATCAGATTAAAAGAGTTCATTCCTAAGTTATATGGGTCTGCAGTTATCTGATCTTGAAATGGGGGCAGCTGTACAAAAGGCAAATGCTGCCCCCGCCCCCCGTGGGAGGGAAAAACAGTGCCAGAGGTCTGACCAGCGCGTTATCGGCACCCCTACCGCAAGGGAAAACCAAAACCCGAACAAATTTGGGAATGGCGCTCCACGTCAGGCTTTTCTATTTTCGAATAAATTCGGGAATGGCAGTGAATGAGATTGTCAAACTGCATTTTGTCATGAAATACAAAAATCAGTGGTCACCGGTTTGTCCACGGATTGTTGTTCACATGCAGTAAATTTCTCCCTTTTTTCTTGCAGACGCTGGCAGACCAGCTCACTGACAAAGAGCTACAAGAAGGCCGACTTTACCCGCCTCTGTCAAACATCCGAGAAGTGTCCCTGCAGATGGCTGTCAAGGCAAGACAAAGATGCATTTTCTCAACATTATTCAACAAATTATTATTTATTTAGTCAACGTATGAACTTTTTATTCATGCATAACAATACCGCGAACTATCTAAAATTAAAGAAAGCGTCCCATGAATTTAGATGCTAACTTGTTCTGCTCACAGCCCTTGACTGGCCTCATCAACCCACAAATTTTACAGTTTTTTTTGCAGTAATTTTCAAGTAAAATGTTTCTCTCGCTCTCTATTATGATGTGTACTCTTGAACAACTTTATCACTTTTTTATCATAGTAATCAGACATTTTTTTCAGATCATATGACAACTTCATTGACGTCTGCCAGCAATTTCCGACAATGGCGCTATTGACACTATGTGTGCACGTCTATGTGTCCACAGGTAGTGGAATACGTGTATGCAAAAGGCATGGCGTTTCGCTACCCAGAGCCAATCGACAAGAACGCCTTTGTGCACGCCACCGTGTGGAACACCAACTATGACTCCTTCCTGCCCGACACCTACAACTGGCCTGGGGTCAACTTCAGCCCGGAGTCGAGTAACTAGAAGTACACTCAAGTCCTCCTTTTAGTGACCTGCTGCACTTAATTCATTACAGTCACATTGCTGAGGACAACTAAACCCGTATGATGTTATGTTACTGCTGCCAGCACGGGTATTTTATTTTAGTATGTTTGTCTGTTCTTTCTTCCCTTTGGAGCCTGTACATTTAACACTTTCATCTTCTAGTGTTGCAAAAGGGCATCAGAAAAACTCAACATAGTTGAGTGGCCAACACGGAACGATTTTCTATCGTACGTAACAGACAAGTTTAACATCTACGATTTTAACTCTGAACAACGCTAAATCTTGACCGTCAATGTTGTGTCTGTACCCCACTTCAGTTATTCTGAACTTTGTAGGACACAATTATTTGTGCCATTACTGTATTAGTTAAACTTATACGGCTTTCTTTGCACATGGAATCATGTTAAAAGTTTTTTTTTTTTTTCAAAAAGCACTCCACTTCGAAAAAAAAAATCATGTCTGCGTCATCCAGCTGAAGCAACATCCATGTATACCCATGCTTTGTTTTTGTTTTTTAATGGTATTTGCTGTTGTCTAACTTTTTTATGTTGCTGCTTTATGGGCTAAGGACACTCCCACTAATGGTGTGTAAATCATCTCACATTTCGGAAAGTTGGGCTATAAATTCTTCAGGCCTAAAATTAGGCTGAAAATGATCAGATAATAATCTGATAATTTTCGTATTTGCACGATGCAAGTTAGTCTTTTTTTGTGTGTGTTGTGATGGTGCTTGCAGGAAACTGACAATTGAAATGATTCCTATTATGGATTTAGTCTCATTTAAAAGTATGCGAGCATTCACTCACCATCCTGGTGGGAAAACTCTTGAATTGCACAATTTAGAGTGTCCAGTTTTCCTCTTACTTATATGATTTGAAAGCGTTTTTCTAATTCTGTCATGCAGACTGAAGTACAGCCCAGTTTGTGCATGTATCATATCAATGTGGTGGCCTGATATAATTTCTGCACGTTGCAAATTTTTAAAGTCATTTTTCCGAAATCAACACGAAGCGGGAAAAAGAGGTTTTGTAGGTCTATTTTTACAATTAATTGTAGTCGTGTTCATATTTTTTGTACCCAAAAGGCTTAATGATTTTCTTCATTGTGACCTCACATACATACAAGAAAACCTCATGGCATTCAAGTAAACATTAACCTACTTTGATAATAATTTGGTGTTTAGGAGATTGTTAAAATTGTTTTTACACTGGAATGAATTGAACTCATCCACGCATGAACTACTGCAAATCATTTAACAGAGCAAAGCAATGTGTCAAGTTTGAGTTGTGTTAAATGTTGAATTAAGAATGCAGCTTTTGTCACACTGCTCATAGCATTGTTTAAAATTAATTTATTTCAAGAAAAACTTCATGAAGTGTTGGTCTATGTCACTGTGTATTAGTCTATGTATTTACTGTATTTGTAGAATCACAAAATGGCCTTACCCTCTGTTTGGAGAGAACTCTGTTAGTGCTGCTTCACCGTTTTTTGTTTATAGATGTCATTAAAAATTATATTTAAAATGAACAAATATGTGTTGGATTTCCCATCCAGATGTTTTACACGGGAGCAGTACGGGCAATTGATTAGCACGCCGGCCTCACGGTGCCGAGGAACATGGAAGAAAAAAAAAACAACTGCACTACCCCCAAAATTTTGCATTCCCTAGCAAAAATTTGCACCCTTGTCAAAAAAAAAATATGAGCAATTAGCATAATGGTGTTGATGTACTTCCGGGTCAGCTTGGCTAATGAAATACATGTACAGTAGCCCTTTTGTTCACCACTTGCTTCAAATGTCTTTCGCTTATTCGGAAGTTGTAATGAAGCTCAAGAACAAATTTAAAGTCATTGTATTTCAAGACAATTTAAAAGTAAAATCCTATTAAACCCGCCAATGGGTAAAATCACTCCGCCGGTTGTTTTCGGTTACCCGGACGCTGACCCGGCAGTACATCGTCTCTCATAAAAAACACACTTTGTTTGGGACTGCAAATCTTTGCGAAGGAACGCCAAACTTTTTTTTTCCTAAAATGTCCGTAACGCCAACTTTTTTTCCCCCAAAAACGCCCCCTCTTAGGGGTTTCGTACAGAAGTGATGACAAGCGGATGAGACTCTTAGACGTTGGACCATTTGCGGATTTGAATTACCGGTTTCAGACGCACCACTGTCGTCGCATATCTGACGTCATGTCTACGCGCCGAGTATTGGCGTTCAACAAGGAAGTCAACAACCAACGCTGGTTTCCAGGCGACTTAAAAGGACGTGCGGCTGCTGGGTTTTACGGTTATGACATTGGACGTGACTTTTTTGGGGACGGGTTCGGCCTACCCGTCCCTTCACCGCGGCGCCTCGGCTCTGGTGCTACGCAGCGAGGGCGATTGTTGGTTGTTTGACTGCGGGGAAGGGACGCAGACGCAGCTGATGAAGAGCCATATACGAGCCGGTCAGTACTGAGGTCAGACCAGCCTTCACTCGCAAAATTAGAGTCAAATCAGCCGCCACACGTATTGTTAATACGCGGCATGCCTTACGATCATGTCAAGGTGGTTAATAAGCGCATAAACCTGCACATAAGGCCTTATTTGCGCAAATAAATGTTGATACAATTAATCACAAGTAAACAAAAGATATACCATATAGATGCTAATTGTCAAATTTTCACATACACTTGCAATGTTACCTGAAAGAATCAAAAATGATCTTGAGACCGTTGCCCCGCACCAGGATTATTCAAAGATGGGAAATCAAACTAAAATCCAAAACACACACGAAAGAAAAAAAGATCCTCAATAAATGAAAAAAAGAACGACACAATGTTGTGTCAAACATAATGACATGCATTTCCTTGGCGCAAATATGACATATCACAAATATATGGTGTCATGCACTATTGTAATATGCGTCTCTTAGGTCGCATCAGCAAGGTTTTCATCTCTCACCTTCACGGCGACCATCTGTTTGGTCTTCCGGGTCTCCTCTGCACCATCAGTCTCAACTTGACCTCCGACCCCCAGCCTGGCGACAAATGCGTGGACGTGTTCGGGCCCCGAGGCCTCCGCCATTTCCTGCGGGTGACGCTGGGCCTGACAGGCTCGCAACTGCTCTTCCCTTACGCCGGTGAGAGTGCGACAGAGTTAACGTTCTTTCCATGATGAATGAATCATGATCATTTTCTCACTTGTTGCAAGTTCATGAACTGGAGCCCACACAAGACCAAAGTCCAGATGAGGGTCAGCTCAGTCTTGAGGTTTGTGCTCCTTCTTGTTTTTTGTCAAATATAATGCAAATAAGTACGGATGCCAATTTTTATTATTATTCTAGATGAGAAGTTGTCGTCCATCTTAGCTTTAAATGAGAAATAAAGCAAGCAACGGTTAAACATACAAACTCCACAAAGGAAGTCCGGAACCTCAATGGTATCTTGCACCTTTGCACTGTGAGGCCAACGTGCTAACCAATGTTAAAAACAAAGTTAATGCAGACGAAATGGATCTGTTTCATGAGAATAAACAATAAAAATTAGGAAATTAAACTAACTAACGCAATTGCATTAGATTATATTTATGTTTTTTTAAAATTCAAAATAAATATGTATATTTTTTACATTAATCAGTCAATATCTAATTAAAATATTTCGAACAAAATGAAAATAAGGAAAAAAAAACAAAAAAACTAACAGAATTGCAGAACATTATATTAGTTTTTTATTCAAAATAAAAAAATATATTTTTTTTTACATTAACCAATCTATGTATAATTGAAATACTTGGAACGAAACAAAAATAAGGGAAAAAAAAACCTAAATAAACTAACATAATTGCATAACATTATATTTGTGTGTTTTTTTAATTCAAAATAAAAAGTTACTTTTTTACATTAATCAATCAATATCTAATTAAAATATTTCGAATGAAACGAAAATAAGGAAAAAAATTAACAAAATTGCAGAACATTACATTTGTTTTTTTAATTAAAAAATACATTAACCAATCTATATATAATTAAAATATTTTGAACGAAACAAAAATAAGGGTAAAAAACTAAATCAACTAACAACCATAATTGCATAACATTACATTTGTTTTTTTAATTCAAAATTAAAACTTCCTTTTTATATTAATCAATGGATATCTAATACAGTAAAGTCTCGTTATATCGATATCGCTTATTACGATACTATTTTCATTTCCCTTGCACATTTCTAGTCTTTTTATGTATAATTAGTACCGTTTAGTACGATACCCGGTTATTACGATAATCCGGTTATTACGGTGCTCCTTTTCATCCCCCGCCGGCCATTTTTGTTGTTTATATCGATATATCCGTCGCGCCATTGGTCAACTTGGTCACGTGTCTTGTTACGTGAGCCGCCATCGGTCGCGCCATTGGTCGACTTGGTCACATGAGCCGCCATCGGTCGCGCTATTGGTCGATTTGGCCGTGTGACTTTGTCACGTGACACGCCATCGGTCGCGCCATTGGTGAACTTGGTCACGTGTCTTGGTTACGTGTCACGCCATCAGTCGCGTCATTGGTCGACTTGGTCAGGTGACTTGGTTACGTGCCCAGCACCCTTGTAGCAGAGCCATTTTCATTTTCAGACGCTAGCTCGTGTGTAGCAGACGAGATTGAAGTGTTTGTGTTAAAAGGTAAAAATGGGAAGCAGAAGAAGATTGATGACTTTTTTAAATTGTATACATAATACAGTAAGATGTAAGCGTTGCAGTTTCCCTGTTGTGTTATGTACATGCCCACTGTACTGTATATGAACGCAATCGTTTTTTGCAACAATGTTTCTTGTTTTGTCTGCTGAAGCGCGATGATTTTGAAAATTATTAACATTCCATACTGTGTATTAAAGGACAGCCGATGTCACTTTTTATTCAAATGCAAATAAAAATGACTTCACGCCAAGACGTCTTGCATTGCTTGTGAATCGAAACAATGGCTTCAGATTCGGATAATATGCTTTCTTGTTACACATCCAGTTATGAATATGTTTCAAATACACTGTAGTTCTGAAGATTAAAGCATACATGTTTACAATCATTAAAGAATTATATGTGCCATTTTGAGGCAACATTGGGGGAACATCTCTCACCCAAAAAAAAGGGAGCTAATGGCCAGCTCCGTTTCTTAGATGGCGCTTCGCTGCCCTCTTTTGGCGGCTTTTGTTTAATGCAGTTCGGCGCAGGATCGGATATATCGATAGTCCCGGTTATATCGATATTTTTTCGGACTCCCTTGAATATCGATATAACGAGACTTTGCTGTATATTTTGAACGAAATATACGAAAATAAGGGGAAAAAAAACAAAACAAATAACATAATTGCAGAACATGATATTTGTTTTTTATTCAAACTAAAACATTTTTTACATTAACCAATCTATATGTAATTAAAATATTTGGAACGAAATGAAAATAAGGGGAAAAAATAACTACTAACATAATTGCAGAACATTACATTTGTTTTTTTATTCAAAATAAAAATGTCTTTTTATACATTAACCAATCTATATATAATTAAAAAAAATATATATAATAATTGCTCACTTAACTCATTTACTGCCATTCACAAATTTATTCGGGAATTGAAAATATGACAAATAATTTGTTCTGTTTTTTTTTTCTTTGTTTGGGTACTGATAAAGCGCTGGCCGTGGCAATGTTTTTTTCCTTCCACAAGGGGGCATCATTTCCCTTTTTTCCATATAAGAGCTTTGTTCCAGCTTCAGCTGTTGTTGAAGCACGATATAAACCAATATGTATGTATTGCATTGTATTTTGGACAGCCACCCTCATTTCAAGCTCATAACTCGTCTAAACCCATATAATTTAGGAATTAACTGTTTTTTTCTAATGAAAAAAGCGAGTTTAAGGTTTCTTACGCTGCATTGAATGTTTATATTGTCCGTAAATTTACTATTCTGTGGGTCCTGGAACTTGAGTGACAATGACAAAAACCCTGGTACTTCAGTGGACACATTTTTGCACATCATCCGACAGTGAATGAGTTAATACAGGTGGCAAAATATACACATAAAATGTGTTTATGTCGCAGATGTGGGACCGGTCTTTTAAACCGATTTCATTGATACGTGAGCATTAACCTCTGCCGCTAGCTATCTGGCTATCTAGCTGGCTATATATTTGCTATCTATTAGCTATCTAGCTAGCTATTTATTAGTTATATATTAGCTAGCTAACTTTCAATTTGAGTTATTCCTGGTTGAGTGAACTCTGGCGAAAATGGCTGCCGCTGCTCACCCACAGGAAAACTGATCCTGTGACTGTAAAGCGACCTTGAGAGTTTTGACAGGCACTTAGAAATTAAATGAATTATTATTATTATCGCGCTCTGCAGCTGTCTATCTAGCTAGCTAGCTACCTAGCTAGCTATTTGCTATCTGTCTATCTGGCTATATATTAGCTATCTAGCTAGCCAGCTAGATAGCCAGCCAGAAGGATAGCTAATAGCTTGCTAATAGCTAATAGCTAGCTAGCTAATATATAGCTAATAGCTAGCCAGCTAGATAGCCAGCCAGAAGGATAGCTAATAGCTTGCTAATAGCTAGCTAGCTAATATATTGGATTGGATTGGATTTGCCTTTATTAGTCTCACAGATAGACTGTAATAAGTAACTCAAATAGATAGAAAGCTAGCTAATATATAGCTAATAGCTATCCAACTAGCTATTAGCTATCCTTCTGGCTGGCTATCTAGCTGGCTAGCTATTAGCTATTAGCTATTAGCAAGCTATTAGCTATCCTTCTGGCTGGCTATCTAGCTGGCTAGCTATTAGCTATTAGCAAGCTATTAGCTATCCTTCTGGCTGGCTATCTAGCTGGCTAGCTATTAGCTATATATTAGCTAGCTTTCTATCTGTTTGAGTTACTTATTACAGTAAAATTAAGATGCGATGAGAATTATACGGCCTTTACTGTCTATAGCATTTTACGGTGAGTGTTTTCTCAACAGATGACTTTTTTACTTTATCTTACTTCCGGGTTGAGTAACCGCTGGCGCGTGTGGCTGCCGCTGCTTACCTGCAGAAAAAAAATATTCTGTGACTGTCGTGTCCTTGAGAGTTTTGATATTTTTTTACCCATGCTATTTGGACCCAGTTTTCAAGTTAGTCTTCCCAATTGAGTGAGTGTGTACTAGAATGTGTTTTTTGTTCCCAGATGAGCACAGAGCGTGATCCGCCCCTCCCCCAGGAGCATCCCGGCAGAAACATCTCATTGGACAAATCGTCTGACGCTTATTTGCTGTTTGAAGATGACAAGTTTGTCGTGAAAGCCTTCAGGTTGTTCCACCGCATTCCCTCCTTTGGATTCTGCGTACACGAACGCGACAGACCCGGAAGGCTCAAGACAGAACGACTCCAACAACTCGGTACGTTGCCACTGCCTCTTTTTTGGCATCATTTGAGGTGGAAAAAAAGTATTCTTGGAGAGTTGAAAATATTTAGCGGGTTGTGCTTCTCAGGTTTGAAGCCTGGTCCTCTGTATGGACGCCTCAAAGCGGGTCACCAGGTTCAACTGGAAAACGGGCGAGTCATTTTACCCCATGAGGTTGTGGAAGAGAACATTCCCGGGAGGAAGGTTTGCATTCTGGGGGACTGCAGCTCGACGTCAGGCGGCGGTCTCGCCATCTGCCAGGGGGCCGACCTTTTGATCCACGAGGCCACCCTGGGCAACGCGCATGAGGACAAAGCGGTGGAGCACGGGCACAGTACGCCCAAGATGGCGGCAACGTTGGCCCGGGCCTGCGGGGCTCGGAAGTTGCTCTTGTATCATTTCAGCCAAAGGTACAAACCTGAAAAACTGTGCGGCGGCGACGGAGACGAAGACGTCACGGAGCTCCGACATCAAGCTGAAGAAGTTTTGCGCGACGCCGATGTGGAAGTCATTCTGGCTGAGGACTTTCTCACCATCGACATTCCTCTTCGCAGAACGAAATCGTCGACGTGATCACGATTCCAATTTTTGAGATTTGATTCATTTGATGAGGAAGGCAAACGTGTTCTTCAAGAATATTGCTGACTTCTGATTGACATTCTCAGAAAGTCACGTGGAAAAAAAAGACCTTAAAGGACAACCGACGTCTCTGGACAAGTTGTGTCCATAATTTGTAAAATGGCTTCAAATGACTTCTACTGAGCATATTTTACAAAGATTATAGCTATATTTTACGTTTTTAGACTCGCGCTGAATATTCCGGAAGTCTTGTTTTTGAGTTGGTGACGAGTCCGTACGTGACGTCACTAAAGGAACGCCCTTTACCGTAAAAAGACACATTGTAGCGGTCCTTCATCACGTCAATGTATTTTGCTGTACTTGTTTGGTCTGGGGACCTCGTGTTGCACCCAAAAGCCACCAGAAGAGGGTGTCCAAGCACCATATAAGGAATTTATCAGCCTGTGGAAACGGAGGTGGCCACAGAAGGTCGCCATTTTGTGCCTCTTTTTTTGTGTGAGAGATTTCTCCCCAATGTTGCCTCAAAATGGCACATATAATTCTTTAATCGATTGCAAACATGTATGCTTTCCTCTTCAGAACTATTTGAAACATATTCATAACTGGATGTGAATCTGAAGTCATTGTTTTAATTCACTAGCAATGCAAGACGTCTTGGCGTGACGTCACGAACTGTGGGCGGGACTTTCTGAAAATGCCCAATTCGCAGCTCAATTTTTTTGCAGATTTTGGACACTTTGTCATTGTTATTGGTGTTTTGCATTTGAATAAAAATATCATTTTGGGTTTTGGGTATTTTAGATGCTATCAAAACGTTTTTCTGATGTCAGTTAAAACGTGTGAGATGGTAGCAAACCTCAGGAATTCATATGAAACTTCACCTCAGCCAGCGTCATCATCAGCATCAATTTTTTTCATGTAAAAACAATATTTCAAAAGACAAGGTCATTTCATTCATTTGTGTCATACTTTTTATGATGATGATTATTATTGATGAGGAACTAGATAAAATTGATGAGGAACTAGATAAAATTATCACAGAGAAAGCACCTACAAGGGATCATTCCTCAAGATGGTGAAAGAGGGTTACGTTCCTCATCAAGTGTGTTTAATGCTGAGGAAACCGGCCACTCCATTCCATTTAAGCCATCAACGACCATCACAAAGGTAAATAAAACGACTTTATTATACTGTAGTTTATTTCTTTAATTATAATACCATAGCACATTTATTATACATAAAACAAGGTATATTTTGTGTAGTTTTAAGGCTGGGAAGATTAGAAAGGAAATTATGTTTTATGGGGACCTGAGAGGAACGGATTATACTCATTTTAATGGTTTCCTATGGGAAATGAATTTTTGGGAAACACACTTTTCGCCTTACACACTCTGTCTGGGAACCAATTAAGTCCGTAAGCCAAGGTATCACTGTATACTAGTCATTAGGGGTGAGCCTTATACTCTGGTGCACCTTATACACCGGAAAATACAGTACCCCCTTTTTCTTAACCCATGCATGTGCGATTAGTCAAGTTGCATATTTTTCTTTATTTTGCTGAACATTTTTATTGTTTTAATACCTGACAACAATAAACATCATCATACTCAGTTCAATTCTACTCAATACTTTTAATAATAGTGTGGACATGGAAAATACGTGAGCCATGACTAGGAGAACACAACACATTTGTACGCTCTACAAATGTAACCAGCATGAAGGGGGAAAAAATGTCTTCAAGCCTCACAGTACACTTTGTCACATAGTGCCAGCCCGTGTTCCTCACTGTCCATTTTTAAGGGACCCAGGCACGCTTCTTTCTTCTTTCTACGACAAGCGAAATGAGCTTTCACAGAAAGCACCGCATTGATTGAGCGTGCGTAACCCTCACAACTTGATATCTTGCGATTCGGACATCTTGGCCAGTGTCTTTTTCACCCGCAGAGCCGTGAGGCGACAGGCCGGATTATGAGCCCAACACTCACTCATCAGCTTTCCGATCTGACGCAAACACTGCGGGGAAACATATGACGGGGTCACGTGACGTCACACGTGCAATGCTGGGAGCCTGTGATGTGAGTTTTCACCTTGTCGCTGGTCCATCGATTGGGGAAGGAGGGTCTTAGCTTCTTGATGCAGACCACCTCTCGCATGTCTTCATATGACGGGTCGCTCGGGACAAGGTCATGGTAGGGCAACTGGTACTCCTCCAGAATGCCTTCATGAGGAAAAACGGCGTTGGGTTGGAAAGGATTCATCGGCCTTTTACCACTTCATCGAAAAAGATCCCAAAAGAGGTGTGGATCAAATGGTGTCAAAAGTGAAAATATGATGACTAACAATAATGTGCATATATACTGTATTTTCCGGTGTATAAGGTGCACCAAACAAGCATTGATTTTCTTCAAAAGATGACCCTGCGCCTTATACGTGATGTAATATTGAGCCACAATAGGGCACCCAAAGCCCTTAGATTTTCTTCAAAAGTTGACATCTGCGCCTTGTACACAAGTCTGCCTTATATGTAAAGTAATATGGAGCCACAACAGGTCCGGCAAGGACTGTCAGCAGCCACGACTCCATTTCCCCCTGTAGAAGAAGTAGTACGTAACCCCAGCCTCTACTCTAGCGCCTTATAATGTGGTTGGGAAGCTTTTATATATCGAAACAAGGGCGCGGAAAAGCCTACTGGACCCTCCGCACCCAGCCCACCACCTTTTCCAGCGACTCACCTCAGGTAGGCACTACCGATCGATGCACACTAAACATTTATACAGCTTCTTCCGCCATGCCATTGACTCACTAAACAGTAACCCAAATATAACTGTATAGTGCCTCTTTGCAATTTAGCTGGATATATAGATAGATAGATAGATAGATAGATAGATAGATAGATAGATAGATAGATAGATAGATAGATAGATAGATAGATAGATAGATAGATAGATAGATAGATAGATAGATAGATAGATAGATAGATAGAGACCAAGCTAGCTAGATTGCTTGCTAGATAGCTAATAGATAGATAGATAGATAGATAGATAGATAGATAGATAGATAGATAGATAGATAGATAGATAGATAGATAGATAGATAGATAGATAGATAGAACAAGTTTGAAAATACACCATTCATTGTGGTATGTATGTATGTAATAGGTGGCATACCTCCTGACACGCAGCGGCGGGCGATTTCCCACAAGATGAGTCCGAAACTGTACATGTCGGCCAAGATGTACGATTGGAAGTGAGTCCTGTTCAGGGTCTCGTCCAGAACCTCGGGCGGCATGTAGCGCTTGGTGCCCACACGAGTGTTGGGGGGGATGTCCACTTCGTGGGTGTCGCTGCAAGGGGGCACAGAAATGGGTTGTGGAGCCGATTCCCCATTTTGTCTAAAAAACGCAGGGACTGAGCAAGCCAAAAGTCGGCCTCGTGGGGAACGCACCTGATGAACTTGACGGCGAGACCCAGGTCTGCGACGCAACACGTGCCGTTCCTCTTGACCAGGATGTTCTTGCTCTTCAGGTCCCTGTGAGCGATGGCGGGTTTCCCCTGCGTGCCGAAAATCTCCGTGTGGAGGTGGCACAGGCCCGACACGGACGAGTAGGCTAGCCGCAGCGTGGCCTTGGTGTCCAGCGTGGTGGATTTGAGGTAATCGTACAGCGAGCCGCTCTCGTGGTAGTCGGTGATCAGATAGAGTTGCGTCCATGAGCCCGTGCCTTTAATGTCCGCCGCAATGAATCCTGAGCCAAACCAAGCGCTTTAGCCAAACATACCGTATGGACCGTGTACAAAAACTGTCGTCACATGACTATATGAGCAATAAAAGTGTACAAATTGTAGCTACCCAGTATATTCTCATGCCTCATGAGGCCAGTCTGGTAGATCTCAGTTTCCCGGAACCAGCTGGCCTCTTCAGTGGTGAAAAAGACTTTCACTGCAACTTTCTCGGCTCGCCAGCGACCCATCCACACTTCACCGTAGCGGCCTTTGCCGATCTGTTTCACCATCTGGATCTGCTTGGCGATTGTCCTCTGCACCTGTTCAGGAGCAGAAAGTTCAATGGTAAAAGTCGATACGTGTGCTTATGATTTTTGCAGATTTTTAGGCAGGACGAAATTGACAAGAGTGCATTTTCGATGTGGAGTCGCGTTTCTTTAGCTGTCATCTGTTCTTCTTTGAAGGTTTCGCTCCTCATCCGAAGAGCTTCATCAGCGAATTTAAATTGTGCTGGTAACTCTGACCCTATATCCTCATGAGCCAAACTGAGGTGAAACCGGAGCTAGGTATAGACCAGGAGGTAATCAGATTGGAGAGGTAATCATATTGGCTAAAATGCTCAAGGACAATTTCTGCCCCCAGGCAATCGGGAGACTCAACTCCCTCCCACCCCTGCCACCCCTGCCCCTTCCCACTGCCACACTCACCGAACTCTGAGTTCACGCTGTACTATCATCCTGAACTCTATTTTTTTCTCTTTTTTTCTGCAAGACCTCACTTCAACCTTTTTTTGTTTTTTTGTTGTTTTTGCATTACTACACAACGTCACTTTACATACGTCACTAACTCACTTTACATACGACACTACGTCACTTTACATTCGAAATTACACGTGTTGTCTGTTGTCGATTGTCTCTCTTTTTTAGCCACATATAAGTACCTTGCACGCTGGGTCCAAGAGGACATTAATTTCATTTGTGCTGTATGTCATGCATATTAGCATATTTGACAATAAAGCTGACTTTGACTAATGAGGTGCAACCAGAGCCAGGGATAGAACAATAGAGGTAATCACATTGGCTTCAGGAAATGTTCCACTGCTCCCTCCAACCTTTGAGCAGGGGCCTGCCTTTCAGAGGTCTGGCACAGTCACCTCTGCCCATTAGGGATATAGACCAGCAAAATGTTAGTTAGCTGACGAAGCTTCTCGGATGAGGAGCGAAACGTCCAACACCTTAACTGAAGTACAGATGACGGCTGAAGAAACCTTTCCTCGATGGACCACTTCTAAGAGCATACACAGACGTAGTGCCACGTTGTTTCACGACAAGAAGAGGCAGAACATATCCCAACCGAAACTCCAGCTGTAGTTGTTCTTCTCCAAAAGCGAAGATGTGTTGCCGCCCCAAGTGTGTAAAAAGATTCATATTTGCAGATTTTATTTGATTGTACAGCTGTTTGCATGATCGTAGTAGCGCAATACTCGCATCTCACCAGCAAGGGGAGCCCCGAGCCTGAACCAGAGCTCTGCGATTGCTCGATCAAATCCTTCAAGGACTCTCCAGATGGAATGTAGGTGTCATCCTGCTCGAGGCCGATGGTGTAACGAGGACGGGACACCTGACGCTTATATCTAGTTTAAACACATACACAAAAAACACCATGTGGAGCCTTTTCAACAAGAGACGGAATACATTTTGATGGCTAATATTTACCTGAAGTAGCAAAAAACAATAATAACAACCAGAATGATGCTGCAGACAGTGACGGATATCAGCAAGGCCAGGTGGTGGATCTTTCCATCAACATAGACTGGGGGGAGTACAAATGGAAACCATTGTTCAACATCATATATTGGATTGGATTTGCCTTTATTAGTCTCACAGTGGAGAAATTTACATTATATAAGTCATCAATGTATTTTAATGTATTTACGCATTTTGAACGATAAACTTCTCAGGAAAAAAAAAGCTTGGCAGTGCCCATCGGTCCAGGGCAAGGGTGTCAAACTCATTTTTTGCCGCGGGCCACATTGTATTGACGGATTCCTCTCGGGGGTTGTTATGAATTTGGGGAAACCATTAAAATACTGTATATATATACACATAGAACACACAACAAATTAACTCATTCACTGCCAGATGATGTGCAAAAATGTGTCCACTCCAGTGACAGGGTTTTTGTCATTTTCACTCAAATTGCAGGACCTGCCGAATATTGAGTTTTACGACTACGTAAACATTCAATGCAGCGTAAGAAACCTTAGACTCTCTTCTTTCATCACAAAGTTAATTGCTAAGTTATATGGGTGGGGAGTTATCTGAGCTTGAAATGGGGGCGGATGTACAAAATACAATACAATACTTTAACAGCTGAAGCTGTAATATGGACAAAAGGCAAATGCTGCCCTCTCGTGGAAGGGACAAATATTGCCAGAGGTCTGACCAGCACTTTATCGCCACCCCCCACGTCATGGTTTTCAATTCCTGAATAAATTTGGGAATGGCAGTCAATAATAATAATAATAATAATAATAATAATAATAATAATAATAATAATAATAATAATAATAATAATAATACATTTGATCTATCAGCGCTCTCAAGGCCACTTTACAGTCACAGGATCAGTTTTTCTGTGGGTGAGCAGCGGCAGCCACATGCGCCAACCAATTCAATCAACCCAGAAGTAACTCGGATAAAACGCTAGTTAGCTAAAAGATAGCTAACAGATAGCTAGCTAGGCCTTCACTCAACCCAGAAGTAACTCAGATAGTAAGCTAGCGATCTAATGACTTAATTAATAAATAGTGTTCAAATCTGAAGTCAAGAATAATGACAGTTATTGTGGTTACAATTTTAAATTTTGGTTCAGACTTTAGCAAGCATCACGGAATTTCACAAGTTTGATTTGCTTTTGCTGGCCGAATAAAACGATGTGTCAGGCCAGATTTGGCCCCCGGGCCTTGACTTTGACACCCGTGACTAGGACATCTGGGCTGATTCATCGACGCATGACCCCAAGATGTCCACTTCATAATTAAAATGGACTACATGTGTGCTTCACATTTGGACCCAATTTCATGGGAATTGGTCAAACCGGTGTTGGGAGCTTATTTATTCTAACTTGCCATCATTGTAAAATAACTATTTCAGAAGACACACTCACGAGGCGGCTTGAGAGGCGGCAACGTAGGGTGAAGGTTTCGATTGCAGTAATCTTCGTCTGTGCAACATTCCAGAGACCTCCTTTGACGCGGGCTCCAGGTATCCTAAACACAAGAGAAAAGAGACTTTCTTTTGTAATTTACAAGTGATTCAACATGCCTTCATGTTTTTAATAAATACCGTAGTTTACGGTGTATTAAGCGAACCCAAAAGAATACATTTTCTTCAAAAGATGACCCCTTATTCGCCGGTGCGCCTCATGTCAAGTAATTTTGAGCCACAACAGGTCTCGCAACGACTGTCAGCAGCCACCGAATCAATTTCCCACTGTAGAAGAAGTAGTGCGTAACCCCAGCCTTAGAATGCGGTAAACCTTATGTTTGAAAAATGTTTATATATTTATAAAGTCTCGTTATATCGATATCGGTTATATCGATAGTACTGCTTATTACGATACTATTTCTATGAACGCAAGGAGAAAATTTACATGCCGCAGGATCGGATATATCGATAGTCCGGTTATATCGATATTTTTTCCGACTCCCGAGAATATCGATACAACGAGACTTTACTGTATTATATTTGGACAACTTTTTTTCATTCATCGGAGGTGTGCCTTACAGTCCAGTGCGCCTTAAAAATGGAAAAGGTTTGAAAATACACCATTCATTGGGGGTGCGCCTTATATACCGGAAATTCCGGTAAATGAAAAGATGGGTCATTGCTTTTTAGAATGCACAAACAAAAAATACATTTGATATATTTGTATCATTTTTTCATGACCGAAAGTTAAAAATGCCTCTTTTAAAGTTCTCCACCACTTTTACACCAGTTCATATTTTCATGTGTGAAGCCCTTGGAAATCCAACTGAAGTTGATTGGATCTACTCACTCGGCACTGAAACTCAAAGCCGATCAGCCCCAGACAACCTGCAGTCAAGATTGGAACACCGCCGTCTTCCTCCACCATGGTGAAACAGTAGCCATCGGTCCTAAAGAACACCAATAAAGTTATTCCGTCGCTCTGGCCGTCCCTTCGTTCGAGAAGAACATGCGAGCGTACCTGCACGTGTTGTTCGTGGAGTCATCCGGACAGTGGTAGTTGCAATGACACGAAAGAAGTCGCTGCGACGAGGAAGCGGTGGACGCACTTCCGCTATTCTCCTTCCCGCCGTCCGGCGTTGCTTCCTTACTGGATGCTCGAAGCAGCATGCTGTCCAATATGTTGCCTGTGGGAAGATCAGACCTTGATGACAAATGGGCCGTTTGACCTAGTAATCCTCCATTTTGTACAACTAAAGCTAGGACACAGCTAGCTAGCTTGCATTTAGAAACGAAGGAAACATTATGCCCATATCAAGGTAAAATCAGACCATTGTAATCAAATGGTGAGTAGTTTTGCTTTATTTGAAGGTTATTGTGCTGATGATCATTTTATATTGGAGTTCAAATGGTGAGTAGTTTTACTTTATTTAAATGTTATTGTGCCAATTACCCACTTTGTATATGCGTTAGTGGTATACGCTTCCACTTCTGGGTTGGCGCATTTGGCTGCCGCTGCTCACCCGAAGAAAAAAGAATCTTCCTATCCTGTGACTGTCAAGTGTCCTTGAGAGTTTTGAAAGGCGCTTATGAATAAAATTGACTATTATTGTTAAAAAATGCATCACTTCATCGCACTACAATCAAATCAATCAATACGAGATAAACTCAAATACAGAATATGCAAGAAACTGCAAATTAAAACAAAATATTTAGCGAACAAATAGATAAATATCATCCAAAATATAAAAGACAAATATTAAATGTATTCACTGCACAGCAGGGGTGGCAAACTCATTTTTTTTGCCGCGGGCCACATTGCAGTCACAGTTTCCTCTCGGAGGCTGTTATGAATTTGGGGAAGCCATTAGAATGTTTAATGCCTTCCACATATTACATATAGCGTGGATAATAACAAATTAATGAATAACTCGTTTTCATATTTGAAATAAAAAATAATGACTGTTATTGTGGTTTACATGAGACATTTTGGTTTGGACTTTAGCAAGCATCATGGAATTTTTTTTTGCGGGCCGAATATGAAATGATGTGGCGGGCCAGATTTGGCCTTGATTTTGACACAGGTGCTGTACAGGCCAAAAAAATATGTTTTAAGTTGGATTTGGCTGGACAGATTTTGCCTTGGTGGGCCAGTGGTTAGCATGTTGACCTCACAGTGCAGAGGCACCGGGTCCAGTTCAAGCTAACCTGTGCTTGTGTGGGTTTACTCCAGGTACTCCGATTTCTTCCCACATTCCAAAAACACGCATGAGTGATTGCACACTTGAAATTGTCCCTCGGGGTGAATGTGAGCGCAAGTGATTGTTTGCCTCTGTGTACCCTGCGATTAGCTGGTAACCGGTTCAGGGTATCCCCACCTACTGCCCGAAGACAGCTGGGATAGGCTCTACCACCCCCCGCAAACCTTGTGAGGATCAAGCTGTTCATAAAACGGATGGATGGAAGTTTTTCCCTCACCAACTAACCAGGGAAGAGAAAAATAGTGATGTCATTACAGGTCAGCACTCTGGCCCCTCTGAGGTTGATTTTGAAATATAATTTGTTCAAGAAACAGACCCATTGGTAACATAGTTTAAGGAACATTGGCCAGCACTATTGATTGTGAAGGCCCTGGATAGATTAGATTGCCTTGGGGGCAACTACGGGCTGAAATCTAATGAGACAACCAAATCAAACTTAGTTAAAGCAGTGAAGCTAACAAAAAATGGGAGAAAAAAGACAATAGACTGTTGGAGATAAGTGAAGACTAGATCATGGAACCTGAGAATTTAGGTTGTAAACGTAGATGTGCGTTTCCGATAGAGTTTAGGCTCACAGAGATGGCCTTTCTGACACTGATGTACACACCATAGATTGTGTGAAACAACTCTGGAAGAAAAAAATGACCATTGAAGGATGAGTGAGCAGATTGAGAACAATTATTATTATTATTATTATTTGAATCAATTGTCTTCATGACATTGGTCATTCATTCATTTTTTTTAGCGTCATTTGTATTTATATGTTCTCATTGTTTCAGCTGCAGTAGTTGTGAAGGCTCGATAGGAATAAAAGTTGTAGGTGAAAAGATACAGAGTGCAAATATAAGAATATAGCTGACATGGTCATGATCTTCTAGAATACAAACAGTTCATGTCAAATGTTTTAATACGCGCATATCATTCACAATCCTCAGGGTTGTCTTATCTTCACTCTGTACATTTTTATGAACACTATAAAACATCTCCAGTTCTTAAATGCAGCATGAGACGTGGTAGTTGACTGAAGTGTAAACGTGCAACTGCAGAACAAAATTATTCTCCAGGTATCTTTCATTCAACCCCCATAGCGAGCCATGTGGAGTCCAATGTTGAGGACAAAGATTATTCCCTCTCTCAACCAAAGCTGCACCCCCACTTCTCAATAAGACCTTCAGTTTGTAACCTTGCCAGAGACAAACAGCGCACAGCAGATACAGTACTGATACGCCTCTAAATCCGTTCCCACAACACATGCTTTTTCACTTACTCGTTAAAACTTTCCCAAAAGAAGCAGAACAAAGCTTCGGTATTCCGTCTTATCCTATTTCAAAGAAGCACCTGTTTGTCACTTGAGGGAGGATATGGGGCGAGGGAGTGTGTGAAAGTGTGAAAAGTGTCTCTCCTCCATAGCTTTTCGAATTTTCATTCATTCCGGCACGTTCATTGAGAGCAGATGCCCGACAGCTGCGAGAGGGGATGCTGAGAACTGAGCGTGGGGGGCGTCCTCTCTTCTCTCTTACCCACTTCCTCTCTCATTGAGTCAAAAAAAAGTCATACAGACGTGTACACTTGAAGTTTTTTTTTCTTGCTATGGAATGTGAATCAGCATCACGACCATGCAGGAATCTCACGTCTGCACCCAAATAATGTATTTTGGATGTATAATGCACGGCAGAGTCCACTTTGTGATGAATTACAATTGTATTCATCAATAATAAATAAATGGATCAAAAACTATGCTTAAAGAGTCCTTCTTACACTTAAATGTGTCCAAATTCTCTGAATAGTAATTATTCTAGGATTTGTGAAACAGGAGTTGGACAGTAGCCCTGGTGCACATGGTGACCCTGCGAGAGTGGCTGCCTTTCCAGCAGCTCCTGTATTTTGTTTTTCTACTTCTTCCTTTCCTTTCATGACTTTGCTGCTGTGAAATGTAAATTTCTCCACTGCCAGACTAATAAAGGCTAATTCAATCCAATCCAATGACTTAGCATCTTTTATGTTCCAGAAAAAAAGACATCTTATTTTATTTTGAAAAGCAATCACCAAATCAGAAACCTTTCAAAAAGGTTGCTGAGAGATGGGCGAAGGTTTTAAAAGGAGGTCACACTTAGAGTGAGGACCGAGTGGAGGGGTTGCAGGACAGGAGTACAGGGGGGGGGGGGGGGGCTGTAAAGCGGACTGGCCGAAACGAGATGTGGCAGACCTGCGGGGCACGACAAGGACAAAATACATCATGTCATGAAATGATTTTCAACTCTCAAAATGTCAAAACACATCCCAGCAACATTTACCAGTCTGACTAAAACTAAAGGAAAAATCTCCAATTGTTTGGCGCTCTTTTTGCACAACCCTTTAAATGCCATTAGTAGCCTCCGGTTCCCGCCCCCGTGGGTCTTTGAGGCCTGATGGCAGGATATAGAGGCCACTGTCAACACGCAATTAACAAGGGGTCGGCCTCAGAAGACCCCCCCAGTTCTCCCCGTCCCAAAAAAGGCCCTTTTCAACACATGGCGCTTTGTTGCGGTGACGGAGAGCTGCGCTTGAGTAACAACACAGAGAAGAGAAGGTCCGGATAGTTAAAAGAAAGGCCGGAGCAAAGAAAGCGTGTTCATTCGTCATCCAGCCGGTGTCAAATACAACCTTTCATTAAGCTTGTGTAAATACTACCTGCCTCCTTTTTTCACCCCCACTCCCTTCACTCGCCTCTAAGTGGTTGTTCATCTTCGCCGTGTTTGACAGAGTTGCCGCGACCCAGTGGAGAGTGTTTGGTGTATTGCCTTCATGACCTCCGCACGCCCACTTTTTTTTTTTTTTTAATCTTCATTAACGTTGTTCTTCACATCAGCGCCCGGATAAGCTTAAACATCATGCATGTAGCGGAATGTCTTAATGACTTCGGGGGAGACGGAATTGCTGATTTTGGTCTTTGAAACCAACCTTGGAATGAGCATCACCAAAGTGTTTGATGGGCAAATATCAGGAATGATGGCTCGTAAAAACATCACTTTGGAGAGTGTTTTATTCCATTCATTTCCCAATAAGTGGCACCTTAATTTAAGAGTGCCAAAGCATTGTTGTCTGGCTTTGTTAAATATTCCAAAACATGCAGGGTAGGTTCACTGAGGGTTCAAAGTTATCCATTGGTATCAATGTGAGAAGCTGTAGCTTAACCATGCGTTTGACATATTTTGGGTGCCTTTGTTCAAGGCATTCACGAAGTAATAGCGATCAGACGTACAGTATCCCTCTCAAAATGTGTTTTAGGGTCCCCCAAAGTAACCTAAGCATGGTTTTCACCGGGTTTGAAACAGGATTCACCACAAGTGTCTAGCCTGGGTACGTGACAGTTATTAAATAAATAAAGAAAGAAAGAAAGAAATAATAAACAAACAAATAAATAAATAGATGAAAAAAAAAACAAATACATAAATACATAAACAAATAAATAAAAACTAAACAACAAATAAATACATCACAACTAAACAATAAATAAACAAACAAATAAATAAATAGGCAAATTAAAAATAAATAAACACATAAACAAATAAATAAAAAACAAACAAATAAATAAATACATCACCAGGCAAACAAATAAATAACGACATAAACAAATACATAAAAACTATTGGGCAAATAAATAAATAAACAAATAAAAACTAAATAACAAATAAATAAATAAATACAGAAAAACTAAATAATAAATACATACACAATTAAATAAATAAACAAATTAAAAATAAATCCATAAATGAATAAATAAACAAATACAAAAACAAATATATAAATAAATAAATATACAAATAAATAAATACATAAGCAAATAAATAAAAACTAAACAATAAATACACAAATTAATACATAAACAAATAAATAATACATAAATAAACACAAATAAATACATAAATAAATGAACAAGAAAAAAGAAACAACGACTCAGAATCAGAAATCCTTTAATAATCCCACAATGGGGAAATTTGGAATCTACAGCAGCAAAATTGAAAGGGGGGCGGGGGGTGAAAAGATAGAAATGTCAGGAGACTGAAATGTATAGCTGCGGAAAGGCAAAGCCTTGATAATATCACGCTGTTGTAGAGTTCGCTTATGTGGCATAGGGTAGAACAACAAGGACAACAAAAAACATTTAACAGTATCTATATAACTCACTATTTTTGATGACTGTTCATTTGGGGAAAACTCCAAAATAGAAATTAATCAAAGCAAAAACCCTGCATTCCGCCCAAAATGACTGTCTTCAACTGAATCTCAAATTCCTTTTAAATTGTAGGTATTGTTTTTTGAGACTTTTTCCGATGTCCCGTTCCAATTTTGCGATAATGAAACCCCAATTTGTTAAGGGGTTACTTGAGGACACCTAAAATACAAACCCACTTGCAAAAACATGTGAGTTCTGACATGCAGAGGCCCCAAAAGGCTATTCTACTTGTGAAAAGAGAATAAACAGCGATTCCAAGACGGTGTGGGGGAAAGAAGGACTTTAGCCATGACTTCATCATGCCAAATCACAACCAATGACTCACTAATGAATGAGCCATTCTCTGTATTGTGTGTGCATACGTCTTGAAGAGTGTAGTGAGCTCTCCTGCAGGGATGAGTGACGGGTACACACAAGGACTCCGGAACTCCCGTCTCATTCCAGAAAAGCCCTCGGTACCACAAAGCAATGTTGGGAAAAAAAGCAAAGCCAAAAGAGGATGAAGTAGAAGAAGAAAAAGCAATGGAAGCGAGTGCAGAATAGGAAGCATCTGGTCCTGTCATCAATTCTCTCTCATAAATAAGTCGAACTACACTGTATATTCATACCACCTGAAGTCTATTTGTCCCTAGATAAAATTCAAAGCTACAGACAATGAAGTTGGTATTTTTGTGATGGTATACAAGTGATTCATGGGATATAAACACACAAGAAATGATCCCCTATGATACAATGAACTGGAATATACATTTTGCAAAAAAAAAGGGTTCTTTTCGGGGTCATCAGGAAGTGACGATAGGGGCTAGTTAGCTCAGGGAAATGATTCTGACATGGGTGTGTTAAGAGAAATTGATCTAAAGTAGTAAGGGGTCCCGTTGGGAATTTGACGATAGGATCAGGGGGTTAGGCGTCAGGGTCAGGAGATAAAAGATAACCGGTTTGGGGGCGAGAGTTTGGCGATGGGGTTAGAGAAAACGTTTAGGGATGTGATTTGGGGATTGTAAGAGAGACAACAAATCAAAAAATTAAATAAAATTGGGCATTATGGTTGGAATTAGTGATGGAAAAGGTATACCGTATTTTCCAGTGTGTAAGGCGCTCCTTCAATGAGTAAAAAAAGTTTTGCAAATACGTATAATCTAAATATATAAAGGTTTTCTAAATATAAGGCACACCACATTATAAGGCGATATATTAGAGGCTGCTGACAGCAGTTGCGAGACCTGATGTGGCTCAATATTACTTCACATTAAAGGTGCACCTGCATATAAGGCGCATGGTGATCTTTTGAAGAAAATTATGGCTTTCGGGTGCATCCTTATACACCGGAAAATACGGTGTACGGAAGTAATATTGAGCCACAACAGGTCTTGCACGTACTGTCAACTGCCTTGTATTTGGAAAACTTTTATGTATTTATAAATTATATTTGGAAAACATTTTTACATTCATTGCAGGTGCGCCTTATAGTCCGGTGCACCTTATATACGGATTATTTTTTTAATTATACCATTCATTGGGGGTTCGCCTTATACTCCGATGCACCTTATCCACCGAAAAATATGATAACTGATATCACCTGGCTGGGATTCAAATTTGTATTTGTCCTTCCTTCGAGTTATTTATTGTCTCTGCATGTATCTTTGTGTGTGTGATTGTGTGCGTGTGTTTATGTGAGAGCATATTTGGTCTACAGGCAGTCCTAAATTGTTTTTTATCTAACCACAAATCAGACATGAGATCTCTCAGCCTTCAACGTTCAAGACCTGTAGAAAGCTGCTATCCGCCAACTGTGTCCACAGATGTATAACTCAACCCCCGATCCGAGGTGTCTACTGCAGTCATTCCAACACACACACTCACACAAAGTTTATTTTGGCGGGGTGCCAAAGTGTTTTCATGGCCACTCAAATAACGCGTTGGACTATTAAGACATTTCAATTGTTAACATGATTAAATGGTGGCCATTTTTTTTATTATGTGATGGAAATTAAATGGAAGCATTATTTGTAGAGTATCTGTAGCAGTGGATGATACAACAAAAGCAACAAATTGGAAGTGAATCAAATTCGACACGGCAAATGGTTTGTGGGAACGAGTGGATAGTAACCATTAAGAAAAAAGCAACAAAATTGTTTGTCATACCTTTAAGCGATCATTTGGATCCAGTAAAGTACTATATTTTATGCACTATAAGGCGCACCTTAAAGAAACTGGCCATGCACCTCATAATCCATCTTATGTATGGAAAACATTTTAAAATATGTCATTCATTGAAGGTGCCCATTATAATAAGGTGCACCTCATGTATGGAAAAGGTTCTTTAAATATGTCATTTGTTGAAGGTGCACCTTTTATTCCAGAAAATACGGTACTTATTTACCAAGAACGCACATTGTCAAATATAGGGTCGCAGTTTCAAATCTGGACATGCAGCATTCTTGTGTGGAGTTTGTATGTTCTCCCCAGGCCTGCGTGGGATTTCTCCGGGTATTTGGTTTCCTCACACTTTCAAAAAACGTGCATTATAGGTTAATAGAACACTTTATATTATCCCATGTGAGTGCGAATGGGCGTTCGTTTCTTTGTGTTTGATTGGCTGTCATTCAGTTCAGCACGTATCCCACCTCCTGCCCGTCTTCAACTGGGATCAGCTCCAGGAAGCTACGATCCTTGTGACGATGAGCGGCTTGTGAGGATGAGCGGCTTGGATGGATCAATAATATGACCATGATCATTCCCAAGGAATATGATGCCGCCTTTATTAGATATGTCATAAAAAGTGTAGCAAACACTCACACTTACCCGCTATTTTTATCATAATGCATTCTATTCCCGTGGTACCGTCATGTGAGACATTGTTCTGTGGTGGCGACGGCACACACATGACACTGACAAACAATAGGCACACACCGACCAGGAGCCAATAGGGTGCCGCGGCAAATATAAAACAGATTCAACTTAGAAGCTAAAGAATGTGAGTGTACTTAAATACCCAACATGAGATGACAACATCTCACTTGTTTTGGTTTTTAGTATCCTTGTCGAGGTCGGGCTATTTTTATATTCGTCATGAAATACAGTGCAGATGTCCTTCATTGTTCTTTGTATGACTTTGATTGGTCACCGGTGCTTTGTTTTATTGTGAATGTTTGAAATAATAAAATATCACATCCATGACTCTTCCTAAAACATTGCTTGCAATCATCTGTTTACATCTAGAAGGTCTTGCAATGAGTGACGCTTATTCCAAGGTTCCAAAACCTGAGAACTGCAGTAAAGGGGATAGGTAACATTGGTTCCTGTGTCAAATATGATTTTCTTAGCCCGGTTTTCATTTTTGAAATGGTGACATGGGAACATTACAACAAACAAATAAATCAAAAAATAAATAAATAAATAAATAAATAAATAGACAATACATATTGATTTGTATAACGGTTTAACAAAAACTGAATCTGAAACAAAGCACTTAACATGGATAACTGTCCTATACAGGAAATAAAGCAGTAACAAAGATAGCAGAAAGCACCAATACACAAATAGACAAACAAACTAATAAAAAAACACACACACGAATAAATAAACAAATAAATAAACAAACAGTCAAATAAATAAATAAAGACAAACAAATAAATATATAAAGGAGCAGACAGATGAATAAATATATAAATAAGTAAATAGAATAGAAATCTATAAATATATTAATTAATAATGTGAAGTAATTTCTTTATTTGAATAACATAAATAAATACATACAGAAATACACAAATCCATAAATAAATGTTAATTAATAAATGTATTTAATAAAATCTATGAATAAACAAATAGATAAATAAATAGATTAATACATAATAAATAAAGGCATAAATACATCAGTAAATGAATATATAAAAAAAAAAAGATGAGTAGTATTGCTACTTATGTTGGCTACACCCGACACAATTTTATCCAAGTGGAGACTGAGGGCGGTTACAGCAAAATGTGTTGGCGCACCCGCCGATCACAACTATTAGTAAATGAAAACATGGGAGTTGCGGAGCTCTATTTTGGACCAAACAAACAACCAAAAAAAATAGAATAACTAATTTTGAAATCAGAAGCCAGTAAAAATTGAGGATAGGTCACCAAAAATGCTTGCAAAATCGGAACACTTTTAAATGTGAAGTTTGGGTAAAAATAAGTGCATGCACCTAATTTGACAAGGGCCTCTGCAGCAAAGCAGAGACTCTGGATTGTAGCCCTTAAAGCAAATTTTTTTCATCAGCGGTGGCTTTTCCAATTTAAAGTGGGACATTTCTAAAAAAACAAAATTACCATATTTTCTGTTGTATAAGGCGCACCGGAGTTTCAGGCACACCTTCAATGAATGAAAATGTTTTTTCAAATATAATATAGAAATATTGAAAGGTTTTCCAAATATAAGGCCTTTTCCACATTATAAGGCGCTATAATAGAGGCTGGGGTTAAGCGCTTCTTTTAAATGGAGTCAGTGGCTGCTGACAGCAGTTGTTGTGGCTCAATAGTACTTTACATATAAGGCACACCTGCGTTTAAGGCCCAGGGTCAACTTTTGAAGAAAGTGAAGGCTTTTGGGTGTGCCTTATACACAGGAAAATACAGTACCGTTCACTCTTATGAGACAAATGCTATCCAAAATGCAAATAGGGACCACAGCAACAGAGACTGTGCAGTGCAACAGCAGCCAAATCAGTAAATTTAAAGGACAACCCACATTACTTTTTTGTTTCCTAACTGACATCAGAAAAACGTTTTATAGCATCTAAAATACCCAAAACACGCAGGCTGATATTTTTAGTCAAATGTAAAACACCAATAAAAACGACTTAAAGTGTCCAAAATCTGCAAAAAAAATGAGCTGCAAATTGGGCATTTTCAGAAAGTCCCGCCCACAATTCGTGACGTCACGCCAATACGTCTTGCCTTCCTCGAGAATCAAGACAATGGCTTCAGATTTGGAGAATATGCTTTCTTGTTACACATCCAGTTATGAATATGATTCAAATAGTTCTGAAGAGGAAAGCATACATGTTTGCAATCGATTAAAGAATTTATTCCATGCCATTTTGAGGTATCTGGGGGCGGGAAATGTAGCACAAAAAGAGGCAGAAAATGGCGACAAAGCTCCTGTAAGGAATTAATCAGCCTATTTCCACAGACTGATTAATTCCTTACATGGAGCTTTGTCGCCCTCTTCTGCCTCTTTTTTCGTGCTACACGAAGTTTTCAGACCAGCCAAGTACAGCCAAATGCATTGACGTGATGGACGGACTGCTACAATGTGTCCTTTTTTCGGTCAAGGGCGTTCCTTCAGTGACATAGGGTGAAGACTCGTCACCAACTCAAAAACAAGACTTCCGGAATATTCAGCGTGAGTCTTAAAACGTAAAATATAGCTATATTCGGTCGAATCTTTGTAAAATACGCTCAGTAGAAGTCATTTGAAGCCATTTTACAAATTATGGACACAACTTGCCCGGAGACGTCGGTTGTCCTGTAAGCTTGTGTTTATTTTTGCCATTCCTGCTCGTGTATGCGCAAAAGTTTGCAATTAATCTACTCCAACATCAGTCTGGTCCACACTTACTGTAAGTTGTCAAGTTGTTTTTTCTTCCCCCTCAAGTGTGCGCAGGTGCGTGTACGCGAAAGGCACAATTTGATGGTGTTAACATTGAAGCTGGCATGTGTTTATTTCCCCTGCGTTTTGGTCTGCGGCGTCTCAGTCATCCGTGGGCTCAAACAGTCACGTTGTTCTCATTTATAACACATACACAGTACCGTATATACGGCGTGCGCGCGTGGCCATCAGCAGTTGCGTTTTTGGGACACACAACAAATGAACAAATGCCACCGGTATACAAATGCGCAGGCAGCGGGTACGGGGTGTTTACAGTGGCGTGCGTCCGGCTGTCTACTGCGTGTGATTAGCTGGCCATTAACTGAGGCGCATATCAGCCATCGCCAGCTCCAGGCCTCCGCTGCGCTATCTCACTGGACAAACATGCTGTCAAGCTTGTTGATACAAACACGCATACATGCATTAAAACGCTCATTTCCACCTGGATAGTCATAAGGTCCGTATGACATACTGTGTATTGATTGTCTGTTTCAAAGCCAGTCAAGATGTACACAAACCCGGAATTACAAAGTGTTATCAAACATTCTGTAAATGTTAATAATCAAATAATTGAAAGCACAGTACAGCTTTTTTCCCGAATGACTATTAGAACGGCTCTAGATCATGTCTGGTGTATGGCAGTGGTGGGCCGTCAGGGCCTACAAGGCCTTCTCGGCTGGCCGAAAAATATCAGAATCACAGACTAATGTTAATTATATTTTCTCCATGAACTCTTATTAATTAATTGTCTTTTCCACTGTTGTGCTGCTTCCAGATGTGTGTTTTGGTATTCAAGCATTTAACCAATCACATTTCAGCCATCATTTCTTACCAGGGTCAGAAATCTACCTGAACGCCTTCACAGTCAGTCCCGCAGCCTCTGGGGCATAAAAAAAATCAATGTCGATGAAACTTGCTTTAACCAATCAGTGTTCAAGTTGGCAACCCAAGGCCTGCTCAAAGGCGCTGGCAACGTCAGAGTTATCGCAAATTATGATTGGCTAGTCACTATCCAATCAGAGTATCACTTCCCGCGAGTGATAAGCGCATACTGGCCAGAGCTAGCATACTGTATCTGTAGCAAGCTGCACAAGCAAATATATTTTTGTGTTGATTTAATCGCAGTTTTGTCAACCCACAATGCCTGAAGGAGAAGAAATTGATTTGTTTGCAAATATAATGTGAAAGCCATTTTCAAGATGGACTTTTCAAGAATAGATGGACATCATTAAAAAGGTTGCACAGCTCAGAAGCCAGCAAATATAGCAAATTATATTGCACTTTTATGAGGTTATGATGAATTCGCACATTCATAATAAAAATCCTAACAGTTTAATGACAGTATGTCTTAATGTTTTTTTTCCTGGACAAGTTATTTCCTGGCCAACGGCATCCTTTAGATACATGTAGTAAATCACACTACACTCGCAGCTGTGGAGTGATTCAGACTTAGTACTAGTGACGGCCTAAGAGTGACATGCATGGCCCGCGATTTGTGAATGGTAGTGTTCCAGGGACATTTTCTCAATTGCATTTTTATGAGAGAAAATTTGCATCATTCTACTTGTGTTTTTGTAGATTTTGTTTTTTTAGTTTTTAAAAACACATTTTTAGGGATTTGTTTTCTCTCAAACTACATCTACTGTATATAATATACAGTAAAGTCTCGTTATATCGATATCGGATATATCGATAGTCCCGGTTATATCGATACTATTTCTATGCACGCACGTAGAAAATTACATGCAAACAGGGTCGGATATATCGATAGTCCCGGTTATATCGATATTTTTTCGGACTCCCTTGAATATCGATATAACGAGACTTTACTGTATCTATATATTTGTACATGTTTTTGTAATATTTTCAGCATTGATGCTTTGTGCAAAAATAGTCCAAATAAAACTAACATTTTGAAACAGTGCCAAAAACAAATCTTTGATCTTTGGTTCACTCTAATCTTGATGTGAAATGTTCATACACTTCCATTTGTGCTACTCTTCTTTGACATACCTATTTCTGAGGGGTCTAAAATATCAAATTTCATACTTTTTCATACATTCTATCAGGCACAGAAGTTCTTCTGAGTAAATGATAAAAACAGCTCGCTGCAGCCAAACTGAGTGTATATCACTTATATACACAAACAGGAGAGGATCTATTTCTCTGGCTGCTGGCCAATGTCATATTTTAAACTGCTTAGCGACAACCTTGTGGAAAAAAACAGTGGAAAATGAGCATGTGTATACTGTATACTTTGTCTTCAGTCGTCTATGCACGGTCGAAAAGTGTTTTATATTATGATGTACTGTCTCAATCTGATATTTTGGAATCAAGGGGCTCGTATCCAATATCAAGATGACCCAAAGCCTAATGTTAAAGCCTAATGTTAAAGCCCTTACATCGCTCAAAATTGAAGTCCGAACCAAAGCCTGATGTTACACACGATCCCAAAACTTCCATCCAGTCCCAACTTAATCTAACACTACAATTTTAATGCTCAACCTTATTCCTAATTGCCTCTAAGCATAACACCCCTATGATCCCTAACATGGGTAAACATTACCTGGCTGTCTCGTGGTAATCACACAGTGCGGGAGACGCTAATTCCCCCACCCGACATGGATGTCTTCCAGCGTTCAACATCAATTCTGTGCTTAAAATTTCAGTCAGTGTAGACCATCATAATGTATCCTCATCCCAACTCCTCCTTTAGAAAGAAAAGTAAAGGTATCGGATACATAAAATATAAATGGCATAATTATCAAATACCATTGTTGACATAAACTCAACGTATATTACATTGGCGACATTAAAAATCAGAAGTATTGTCCTAGTACTCCAAGACAGATTTCCCCTGTAGTCAAATTCAAAATTCAAAGATATAATGGGTGTGTCTTTTCGCCCAAACTATTTCTTCCACAATAGAATTAACTCAGTCACTGCCATTCCCAAATGTATTCAGGAATTACACATTCCCGAAATTGTTCGTGTTTTGTTTTTTCATTCTTGGGTGCCAATACAGCGCTGGCCATGGCCTCTGGCAATGTTTTTTCTTTTCCACAAGTTGGGAGCATTTCCCATGTTTTCCATGTTAGCGCTTTGTTCCAGGTTCAGCTGTTGTTAAAGTGCTATATGAACCAATATGTATGTATTGCATTGTATTTTGGACTGCTGCCCTCATATCAAGCTCATATAACTCCAGACACATATAACTTAAAGGACAATCGAATGTCCAAAATCTGCAAAAAATAGAGCTGCGAATTGGGCATTTTCAGAAAGAACCGCCCCCGGTTCGTGAAGTCACGCCAAGACGTGTTGCATTGCTTGTGAATCAAAACAATGGCTTCAGATTCGGAGAATATGCTTTCTTGTGACACATCCAGTTATGAATATGATTCAAATAGTTCTGAAGAGGAAAGCATACATATTTCTGCAACACTGCAACACAGTACAATCGATTTAAAGAATTTATTCGTGCCATTTTGACACAAAAAGTAATCTGGATGAATAAGGGAACTAATTAGATAACACTAGACAGTACAAAAGGGGAAACAAAATAAGATATTGTCATGAAAATGCGCGTTAATCAAGACCAACAGAAAATTGCGACTCACCCTGAATCTCCTCGAGATTGTTCTGGAAACTATGGGCGGGACATAGTGCCACACTGTGCGCCGTTGCGTCACTTCCTTCATAATTTAATAATCTAAGCGCACAACTCCGTTACACATACATATTTACAATCGATTAAAGAATTTATTCGTGCCATTTTGAGGCAACATTGGGGGAAAATCTCTCATCCAAAAAAAGAGGCACAAATGGAGACCTCTTGTGGCCACCTCCGTTTCCACAGGCTGATAAATTCCTTATATGGCGCTTGGACGCCCTATTCTGGCCTTCTGGCGGGTTTTGGGTGCAACACGAGGTCCCCTGAGCAAACAAGTCCAGCAAAATACATTGACGTGATGGAAGGACCGCTACAATGCGTCTTTTTTACGGTCAAGGGCGGTCCTTTAGTGACGTCACGTACGGACTCGTCACCAACTCAAAAACAAGACTTCCTGAATATTCAGCGCGAGTCTTAAAACGTAAAATATAGCTATATGTGGTGGAATCTTATTAAAATACGCTCAGTTGAAGTCATTTGGACCATTTTACAAATTATGGACACAACTTGTCCGCGGTCCTCGGACAAGTTGTGTCCATTGTTTTGATTCTAGAGCAAGGCAAGACGTATTGGCATTACACAACGAACAAGGGGGCGGGACCTTCTGAAACAGGCCACTTCCGGGTTCAATTTGAAGTAGTTTTTGGACACTTTAAGTCATTTACTATTTGAATCATATTCATAGCTGGATGTCTAACAAGAAAGCATATTCTCCGAATCTGAGGCCATTGTTTTGATTCTCCAGCAATGCAAGACGTCTTGGCGTGACGTCACGAACTGTGGGCGGGACTTTCTGAAATTTGGCATTTTGAAGTAGTTGTGGGACACTTTAACTCATTTTTATTGGTGTTTTGCATTTGACTAAAAATATCATACTTCGTGTTTTGGGTATTTTAGATGCTCTGAAACGTTTTTCTGATGTCAGTTAGGAAACAAAAAAGTGATGTCGGTTGTCCTTTAAGAATTAACTCTTTTTTTATGATGAATGAAGAGAGTCTAAGGTTTCTAACGCTGTATTGAATGTTTATATACTCCTAAAACTTAATATGCTGTGGGTCCTGGAATTCAAGTGACAATGACAAAAACCCTGGCAGTGAAGTGGACACATTTTTGCACGTCTGGCAGTGAATGAGTTAATTTGGAAAATTGGGGGGGGAAATGGTGTCCCGAATTTTGAAAAACAAACAAACAAACAAACAAACACATAAATAAATAAAAATACCGGTACATCTTACTTGAAGATACTGTATCAACTGACTCTATTTGTACGGAACTAAGAAAAAGCTTGTCATTGCACAAAATTCCATTCAAATATGAGTACACACATCGTGTTTGACGAAACAACTAATGAGGCATAAACTGTGTCTCTTCAGGACTTCTTCTTTTCCTTTCGACTTTTCCCTTCAAGGGGTCGCCACTGCGAATCAGTGTCCTCCATCTCAGAACACATGTCCCTATTTCTATTTTTTTGCTGAAGAAGAAAAAGCACTAACTTTAGAAAACAAAACGTCACCAAAATAATACAAAGTATCACTGTACTTTGTTGAAATCTAAACCAAAGTGAAAGGTGATTAAAAGTAACTTTGCGTTGTAACAACGCCCTGAGCAGTGGCAAAACAACATAGGAGACTAGATATTTTGGCAAAACGTAGTGGAGAAGGATGAACCGAGGGCAGGTGTTTGGTGGAGCTCAAACCGACGCTCAGACTCTCCACGCATCGGTGCGGGGGGGGGGCAGCGTCTCATTAGCGGCTGGTGACAAAAGCACAGCAACTGGCGGAACGTTTGAACGTGAAAACTGATACAGTGTTGCTTCTTTCCACCAAGGACAATGAAATGTAAGCTAGCGCTCCACGTTTCCCAGAAGTCACACTGAAGGCTGCAGCTTGGCGTGGGTGGAAGGTCACAAGATCTGCGTGTGTGTGTGTGTGTGTGTGTGTGTGTGTGTGTGTGTGTGTGTGTGTGTGTGTGTGTGTGTGTGTGTGTGTGTGTGTGTGTGTGTACGTGTGTGTGTGTGTGTGTGTGTGTGTGTGTGTGTGTGTGTGTGTGTGTGTGTGTGTGTGTGTTTGTTTGTTACATAGCGCGCACTCATTTCTCCTTGACGGACATGGAACATGTTGCCCTGTACTTGCTTGTCTGAAGGAGGATTGCCTCGACAGACACAACATTTAAAGCAGATTTCTATTCCGTTAAAGATTGTAAATACTCCCATGGCTTGCCTGCTTTTCTTCTGCGAGATAATGAGAGTTGTCAAAAACTTGCTAACGACTGCAACCGCGGGCCACATTATAGTTACGGTCTCTCGAGGGCTGTTATGACATTTGGGGAACCCATTAGAATGTTTAAATCCCTTCAAATATTACATATAGAGCACACAGCAAATTAATGAATAACTCGTTTTCAAATCAAGTCAAGAATAATGACTTTTATTGCGGTTGACATCCAAAAATATGAAATTTTGGCTCAGATTTTAGCAATCATCATGGAATTTAACAAGTTTGATTTGCTTTCGCGGGCTGAAAAAAAATGATGTGGCGGGCCGGATTTGGCCCGCGGGCCTTGACTTTGACACCTGTGCTCTACATATTACATACAGAGCACATAAATTAATGAATAATTAGTTAAAGTTAAAAATATTAGTTAAGTAAAAAATAATGAAGTTTACATATGACAATTTGAAATTTTGGTTCAGACTTTAGCAAGCATCATGGAATTTCACAAGTTTTACTTGCCTTCACGGGTCGAATAAAATGATTTGGCGGGCCAGATTTGGCCCCCGGGCCTTAACATTGACACGTGTGACCTAGATAGTTAGCCCCCATTGACAATAAATTGGGTAAAAGTTTATCATGACAAAATATGCATGAAAAAGTCGCATTTTGGTTTGAAGAAGCCGAGGAAAATTCCACGTATCAAATTCTGAACTTTCGTGAGGAAGAGCCTACAAAAGGGAGGATCCTAGACAGTGACACTGACGAACTTTTGTTTGCTAATACGGGCAGAGCATGGCATAAAATTTTGATGATCATTTGAAAGGTCTGCTATGGAAAAGACAGAATGGGGGCACCAAGTTCGCTCTTTGCACAGCATTCCTCAAAACGTTTAAAACGAAAAAGATGAAAGTGATTATTTTTTACTTTTTATCATGACAGTGATCTATTTATACTCTTGTATGACATAACTCAAACGACGATCCACACAGTAAAAGTTGGTGGACGTATAACTCACTGTAAATGGTACTTAGCCCAACTGATAAGTGGAAACTAGAGTACACTGGGAGATCACTGGAGACTCGGCAGACTGGTTCAAAGAAAGGATGACAATAGAGAAGACAAAAGAGAACGGTCGAGGCACTCCAACTGGTCCATCTCTTTCCTCCCACGCCGAGCTGAGTCTTTTACCAGCGACATCAATCATCGACGAGCCAGCCAATGAATGAACAATCCCATGGCTGGGCCAATCCATCACTTATGTACGGGCCAATGAATGAGTCCCGAGTAGCTCAAACAATGCGAAAAGGGCCTGGGGTGCACCCGAGTAAGCTTTCACCATCAGGCACCTTGAAGGGTTGAAAAATGGAATAACTAATGATTTTTTAAAATACTTAGTCTCACTCATTCTGACCCCGCATGATTCAGACTTGATCTTGGTTTTATTCCCTAGTGCTTTCTACTGTCTTTGTGACTGCTTTATTTCCTGAATATGATAGCTGTCCACATTAAGTGCTTTGTTGCAGCTTCAGCGCTAAATAAAATAAACGAATGAAAACCATCAATTTTGCCAAATAAAGCATTTTAAAAATGGTGCCATAAATGTTCTTAATATGAATCAACCTTAATCTAACTAATAGCACGAAAAATTACTCCAGTCACCATACAGCTTCAGCTGTTGTTAAAGCGCTATATAAATCAATATGCATTGTATTTTATAAATGCAGATTTTAAAATTAATTCATACATGAACACCACCACAGATGATTATTATTATTATCAATCAGATTGATTGGGGGTGCAAGCAACATTATTTTACTGAGAGGAGTGCAACTTCACAGAGAAGCAAGGTTCGATTCCTGTGTGGAGTTTGTGTGTACTCCCCGAGCCTGAGTGGGTTTTCTCCGGCTACTTTGGTTTCCCCCATATTTCAAAAACAGGCATGCCTGCAGGCGAATGCAACAAACTCTAAATTGTCCCGAGATTTGATGTTGAGTGCGAGTAGTTGTTCGTTTGTAAATGAAATGTATTATTATTATTCTGTGTGCCCTGCAGTCAGCTGGCAACCGGTTCAGTGTGACCCCCTCCTACTGCCCGAAAACAGCTGGAATAGGCTCCAGCTACCCCTCGCGACCCTAGTTTGGATAAACAAGGGGGAGAAAAAAGGATAGATGGGGGCCGTTATGAATTTAGAGAAACCATTACAATGTTTAATCCCCTCTACATATTACATATTAATAAATAACTGGTTTTCAAATTTGACATAAAAATAATGACTGTCATTGTAGTTTACATTGGACAATTTGAAATTTTGGTTTGGAATTCCATGCATCATGGAATTCCACAAGTTTGATTTGCTTTCGCGAGCCGAATAAGATGATACAATGGGCCAGATTTGGCCCCCGGGTCTTGACTTTAACACCGGTGGCCTACACCATCTAATTTGGTTAATGCGTGGCTTTCACATTCAATGATAATATTTCGCAGGAGTGCGCAAGTCTGATCTTCAAGAGCCCCAATCAAGCCTGCTTTCGATGTCTTCCTCCCCACACCTGATTCAATTGCTCAGACGTTTGATACAAATTTGTCGGGCATCCGAGACAACGAGATGTCTTTGGATGACAAATTTCAGGAAAGCAAAACCTATGTTTTTGGAGCCAATTGTGTTTGGAGATTTGCCTACATAATCCATTGAAAATATCAAATAAATATATGAAATGATTTAGAGAGAATAAAAAAAACTTGGCCTAGGTTCAAATCGATGTCAGGCTTCACATACGTCTCAGTCGCTGACAGCTGTTGTTTGGATTCTTGGACAGAGCAGTCAGTGTTCACATGAATCAGAAACATGCAGACACTTTGTATGTTTGCCTTCTATGTGTGAGTGCGTGTGCATGCACGTGTGTATGTGTGTGCCAAATGCTCAGACTGTCACGGCTTTCAGATCCACTCATTTGGATGGCCGACCAGAACGGAAAGCTGCCTCTAAAGTGAGCCGTGTCAGCAAAAGATGGACGAGAAGATGGATGACAGCGAAGGCAAAAGGTTCCTGGACGACCTCGGAGAGCAGGGAGAATAGGGGGGGGGGTTGCGGGGGGAAGAGCGCACCGCCTGAGCTATGATGAGCCCCACGAGCTGGATGCACTTCAGAGCTTCTCCAAGCTGAAACAAACCCAGTGACTTTAAATAGAACCAAACTGCACCAAAAAAGAAAAGGATAGAAAAATAACTTGAGCCACTATTATTCACCAAGAAGGGCTGTGTAGCAGACAGCTTAAGGTTATTTTTCAAATTCCTCCTGTTTTGGAATCTGACGGTGGCATGATAATGTATCAAGCAGGTGTAAACCATAGAAGGAGGAAGGAGGTGGGGGTCGGGGTAAATGGAATAGCTCTCAGTAGTAGAGCATGAAACTCCACCAAGGACGGTTAACAAATCAACTAAAGGTTCAGCCAATATATTCATCCCATTCGTCATTCATTTTAGAGCATGTCGAGCATTGTTAGGGCCAACAAGGCCTTCTCTGTTAGCTTCCAGAATTAGAATTTGAATCAGAATCAGAAAGTCTATTCCCGAATTTGTTCGGGTTTTGTTTTTTCATGCTTGGGTGGCGATAAACCGCTGACCATTGCTTCTGGTAATGTTTTTTTTTTCCACAAAGGGGCAGCATTTCCTTTTTTTCCATATTAGCAATTTGTTCCAGCTTCAGCTGTTGTTAAAGCGCTATATAAACCAATATGTATGTATTCCATTGTATTTTGGAAAGCTGTCCTCATTTCAAGACCATATAACTCCAGAACCATATAATTTAGGAAATACATATTTTTTTTCTGATGAAAGAAGATAATCTAGGGTTTCTTACGCTGCATCGAATGTTTGTGGAGGCCTAAAACTCAATATTCTGTGGGTCCTGCAATTTGAGTGACAATGACAAAAACGCTGGCACTGGAGTGGAAACATTTTTGTATGTCTGCCAGTGAATGAGTTACTAGTCCCACAATGGGAAATTTACTATCTATAGCAGCAACATTTAATCCAAGGGTGTCAAACTCATTTTTTTCCGCAGGCCACGTTGTAATTACAGGTTCCTCTCGTGGGCCGGTATGACTTTGGGGAAGACATTAGAATGTTTTATCCCCTCCACATATTACATATAGAGCGCACAACAAATTAATAAATAACTAGTTTTCAAATCAGAAGTCAAGAATGATGACTGTTATTGTGGTTTTCATATGACAATTTGAAATTTTGGTTCCGACTTTAGCGAGCATCATGGTACTTGACATGCTTGCTTTGCTTTCGCGGGTCGAATAAAATGATGTGGTGGGCCAGATTTGGCCCTCGGGCCTTGACTTTGACACCTGTGAGTGCGTGTGCATGCACGTGTGTATGTGTGTGCCAAATGCTCAGACTGTCACGGCTTTCAGATCCACTCATTTGGATGGCCGACCAGAACGGAAAGCTGCCTCTAAAGTGAGCCGTGTCAGCAAAAGATGGACGAGAAGATGGATGACAGCGAAGGCAAAAGGTTCCTGGACGACCTCGGAGAGCAGGGAGAATAGGGGGGGGGGGTTGCGGGGGGAAGAGCGCACCGCCTGAGCTATGATGAGCCCCACGAGCTGGATGCACTTCAGAGCTTCTCCAAGCTGAAACAAACCCAGTGACTTTAAATAGAACCAAACTGCACCAAAAAAGAAAAGGATAGAAAAATAACTTGAGCCACTATTATTCACCAAGAAGGGCTGTGTAGCAGACAGCTTAAGGTTATTTTTCAAATTCCTCCTGTTTTGGAATCTGACGGTGGCATGATAATGTATCAAGCAGGTGTAAACCATAGAAGGAGGAAGGAGGTGGGGGTCGGGGTAAATGGAATAGCTCTCAGTAGTAGAGCATGAAACTCCACCAAGGACGGTTAACAAATCAACTAAAGGTTCAGCCAATATATTCATCCCATTCGTCATTCATTTTAGAGCATGTCGAGCATTGTTAGGGCCAACAAGGCCTTCTCTGTTAGCTTCCAGAATTAGAATTTGAATCAGAATCAGAAAGTCTATTCCCGAATTTGTTCGGGTTTTGTTTTTTCATGCTTGGGTGGCGATAAACCGCTGACCATTGCTTCTGGTAATGTTTTTTTTTTTCCACAAAGGGGCAGCATTTCCTTTTTTTCCATATTAGCAATTTGTTCCAGCTTCAGCTGTTGTTAAAGCGCTATATAAACCAATATGTATGTATTCCATTGTATTTTGGAAAGCTGTCCTCATTTCAAGACCATATAACTCCAGAACCATATAATTTAGGAAATACATATTTTTTTTCTGATGAAAGAAGATAATCTAGGGTTTCTTACGCTGCATCGAATGTTTGTGGAGGCCTAAAACTCAATATTCTGTGGGTCCTGCAATTTGAGTGACAATGACAAAAACGCTGGCACTGGAGTGGAAACATTTTTGTATGTCTGCCAGTGAATGAGTTACTAGTCCCACAATGGGAAATTTACTATCTATAGCAGCAACATTTAATCCAAGGGTGTCAAACTCATTTTTTTCCGCAGGCCACGTTGTAATTACAGGTTCCTCTCGTGGGCCGGTATGACTTTGGGGAAGACATTAGAATGTTTTATCCCCTCCACATATTACATATAGAGCGCACAACAAATTAATAAATAACTAGTTTGCAAATCAGAAGTCAAGAATGATGACTGTTATTGTGGTTTTCATATGACAATTTGAAATTTTGGTTCCGACTTTAGCGAGCATCATGGTACTTGACATGCTTGCTTTGCTTTCGCGGGTCGAATAAAATGATGTGGTGGGCCAGATTTGGCCCTCGGGCCTTGACTTTGACACCTGTGCTTTAATCACTCAAATTTGCATTCTGAGTGACAGAGCGGCCTCTACTATGTCAACATTTTTTACATCTTCTGGTTGGTCAGAGCTAACAAGGAACAAGGAAGCTAACAAGTAAATTATCAAGCTCCTTCCCGACCAATAAGCCCGTGATAAACATTTCTCAAAATTAGTGTAATGAGAAATGGCACTGATACCAAAATGACAGAGCACACTTCGCCTTCATCTTGATATTTGGAGAATATAAATGGATGTGCCTCAACAAACAGCCGTGATGACCCCAGAGCTCACAGTAGCGCTAAAGATAAGAGAGTCGGGCCTGTGACACCTCGGCAGTCACACAGCAGATACCAAACATGGTCACGGGCAATGCGGCTGATGTGCTATGACATCGTTTGTCAACACATTCGCACAGTTTTTATTACACTAGCACGTAATAAATCAAGAACACACACTGGAATACGGGTAACGTTTGTACAAATTGCTTATGGATGCTGAAAAGCAGAAATGCTGAGGAGTTCATTGAAGTGAATAGGGTGTCAGATGAATATGTCACTTTTCTGGATAACCGGACACTTGAAGCGCTGACAATAGATACATTATTCATGCACTCACGTATTCACACTCGGGACACGGTAAATTATGTTCTGTCGCCAGAGCTGCTCTGGGGCAAGCTGACCGTGAGTGCTTCCCTGATCACCATCAAACATTCACAACCCAGTCGTAGAATGAGTGTGAATTGTTAAATGTGAGCTTTGTGGTTGGAATGGAAGGGATAAAAATGTGGAAGGAGCTAAATATGTCAAATATTGTTTGCATTTTGTTGTGAGAATGTGATGAATAAGAAAAGTGATCAGGTGACGTTGCCATAGGAAATGTGGAGAAATTTGTGAATTTGGATTATGTGAAATGGAGATGAGTGAGTTGCAAAAGTTGAAGTTGGTTTCAAATGGTGTTTTGATACGCTGCGAAATATGTAAGGAAGACGTCAATTTGGAACATATTACCATTAATATCACTTGGATTGTTTTTTATATACAATGAAAAAATATGAACAATGGGAATGTGCAAAAATTGCCATTATGTGCTAATTTAGGTAAAAACTTGAGAGTTGGAAATGTGGAAGGGATAGAAAAGCAAAAAAAAGGCAAGGTTATAAGAACATCTATATTTTCCGAACTATGGCTTTTTGCTTTTATAATAATAATAATCCATTTCATTTCTAAGCGCCTTTCAAAACTCTCAAGGTCACTTTACAATCAGAAAATCGTTTTTTCTGCGGGTGAGCAGCGGCAGCCACACGCGCCAGCATTCACTCAACCCGGAACTTTTCAGCATTTACACAACAACAAAAACTGAATATATTTGAAGGAAATGATAGGATGGGCTCTTACCATGCACCGGCGAATCCAAAGAGGCGAGTCCAAACAAAAGTTGTCTGAGTAACAGCAGCGCAGTGCTGTGGCTCCACAGGCAGAGAAACAGCCTTCCTCCCCACACTGGCATGTTCAGAGTGGGCCCGCCGCTCCGGTGTACTCCCCCTCCACGTTGGCTTGACACTCACGCACTGTCTCACTCTTCTCCTGTGGAGTGTTGGAGGATGACGGGGGGTGGGAATTGGATGGGTGAGGAGTGAAGTGGGTTGTCAGAGAAGAGCTTCTGTATTACCGTGATGTGACGAAGTCCACGCCAAAAGCGCCACCGCCACCATCACCACCACCGGCAAGAGCAGCAGGTCTAGTGGCTCGTTCTCCAACCTGAACCGACAAGAGCACACAGAGAGAGAGAGAGAGAGAGAGAGAGAGAGAGAGAGAGAGAGAGAGAGAGAGAGAGAGAGAGAGAGAGGGTTGGGACACATATGGAGGGAGGCGGCGTGGTGTGAGGGGGTATCTGTGGGAGGAAAAGCAACGGGGGCAGGGAGCAGACATGAGAAAGACCAGGTTTAGTTCAAAAAGGGGAAAAGCGGTGCGGTGGTGGGGATGAATGCGTATATAATAGTAGTAGGAGCTGACTCTGGGTATCCGCACACTATTTGGCCATTCCAACTGTGAGCAACTTGGCCTGAATTATTCAGAGTCGGCCTGTTTATCTCTATTGCCCAAGGTAGCGGTTATCTTGACTCACTGGAGAACTTTTCAGCATTATATGACAGAAACGCCTCCCCATGAATGCCATGGGCAACGTTTGACTCTGAAAGGTGGTTATTAATGAAAAAATATGAAACAAATAAACAAAAGAAGCACAGCACATTGCACTGTGTAAGATTGTTAAAAATGTGGCATGGACTACTTTTTGACACCATGACTTAATTCTTATCATTTCTGTTGTGCAAGGTGGTGGTTATCATAAATTGAGCAAAAGCTGCACTGAGCATGTATTTCCAAGCAATCTGTGGACTTTTTTCACTGTGGTCTAAGGAGAAGTTACAGGCACTCCTCAACTTACGAACAAGATACGTTCCGAGCGGTTGTCCGTCACATGAATTTGTTCATAAGTTGCTTCAGTGCTATATATTGTATGGAATGTATGTTGAAGGGTATTTATGTGTAAGGTTTATATAAGTATGTTTAAGACTTGTATAAGTAATCTGTATTGGTTTGCATTGAAAAATATACATTTAATAAAATGTGTGCTCCAGAAAGAAAGATATGTACATGTACACCTGGAGAGAATACCACATACAGTATGTTAGAGAGAGAGAGAGAGATAGAGAGAGAGAGAGAGAGAGAGAGAGAGAGAGAGAGAGAGAGAGAGAGAGAGAGAGAGAGAGAGAGAGAGAGAGAGAGAGAGAGAGAGAGAGAGAGAGAGAGAGCTCTCACAGTGCATCACGGTGGTATTGGCGGCGGAAAAAAGCACTGGGAAAAAGGCGCGCAACATAAAATTTAACTTACAGCATCTCTGTCCGAACATTTTTCAACATACCCGCAAAAATGTTCGTATGTACCGTTGTTCGTAACTCGAATGTTCGTAAGTAGGGGAGCGTCCATACAGTAAAAAGCAAGGAATAGTTACATGTCTACTTTGCACGTGAGATGCTCACTTTTTGACACAAAACGGACCTTCAAAGACAAGGCACGCTGCTGGCTGGCACAGGACGTGATTCAGAGTCGAGAGCCAAATTCTAAGAATGTTTACGACGACACTCAAGAAGAACGCATTAGTGTGGTTATCAAATACTCCTTGAAACTTTGTTATTCATCAACAGAGGATGAGATATAATGTCATTAATATTACCCATCGTTCAGTTTACAGTAATCCCTCAGTTATCGCAGTTAATGCAGACCGTTACCATCCACGATAGACAAAAAACCTCGATGCAGTGAACCTTACATGTATTGGTAAATTGATTAAGTCCAAAAATATATTTTTAAGGCCAAATTTAGTGTAAGACAGTACAAGACATGCATAAAGAAGCACAGCAAATGTAGTATATAGTTCAAAACTCTAATGCAATAAAGTAAACAGTCCACTTTAACGTACAGTATATACAGTATATTTACAGGTACCCTACTTCTCATTCTTGATGTAACGCACCATAGATTCATTGATGTTGTAATGGCGTGCAACAACGGCATAACTTCGGTCTTCCCTCTGTTTGTCAAGTAATTTTATAATAATCGAAATATAATAATCGTACCACAAAGTAGCAAGTGGTTACTGTACTTCTACTGCGTAAGGTGATAGTTAGTATAAACTACGATATTAGCATAAACATAATGCACAGTCAAATGTCCTGTGGATTATTTGCTCTGATTTGGTTAATTTCTTTTGTTCACACAGTGGCAAAGTGACGACTTGCGTTAAACAAATAACTGTAAGGAAGCGGTCATGCCGATTGTTGCCTTGACGCTAAACAGAAGTGACAAAGCGGCTTTGTTTTCATGCTAATCTTTCTCGTTTGTAGCGACCGCCGCTGACAAACACTTTTTTTCGTTCTCACACTGGTTAGCGTTGTTCATTAGCCGCGAACAAAGGAGCAGCTCTTTGCAAAGCGGGGAAAAATCACCACGTAAATATACAAGAGGTTCTCTAATTCAAGTGCCCTTTCCCACATTAAGAATGAACCTCAACTAAAATTATACCAAATGTGTTGACTCACCCCCTAACTCCCCCAATGTACTGTTTTGGGTCGGCCATGGCGGTGACCCAAGTCACACTCAGAGTGTCTGGCCAATCATGAGCCGTGTTAATTAATTGGTTTGGTCACTGGTGAACACTGAGCACTGTCAGGACAATCAGGACCAGACATGTCTTGGGCGGCAAGGCGGAATGACCTCGGGATAACAAAGTCATCACGTACGTGTTTCATAGCCTGTCTTTAATGAGCATGGACTAGAAACCGAAGCACATATTATGACTACTTGCCTCCCTCCCCCGTTGATAGCTTCACACTAGAAGATTTAGCAGCTAACTCCGCAGGTGTCTTCTCTTCGTTAGTGTGGGACATTTCAACCTTTTCATACTGGTTCAGTTAAATTTGACCAATGTTTACATTTGACAGCATTAAAACTAACGTTAAAGACGCTTTTCCAGTGTAAAAATATGTGTTTTTCGTAAAATCAACCAAAATGCAAAGAAAAGAGAATATTTGAAAATGACATTCTTTTGTTCAAATCATTCCATAATTATTTGCATTTATGCTTACATCTAACAAATTTGAAAAGATTGTTCACAATTTGCCTGTTACCTTACAGTATAGCAACTGAAAACATGTTAACATGCTAAAAGCCGGTAAAGTACGGCAAAATAAACCTGCATTTGGTGGTGGTGCCATAGGCATCAATGGATTGGTGCCACTTTCTTATCACCATTATGTCCTGTGTAAAAAGATTTACAAGCAGGGGGGTGAACACCTCTGGTGACACAGCGGCGTATCTGCTAATCCGTGCCCATTCATTGGAGCGGTCCTTTCTATGAAAAAAGGTAATCTGCTTTCAGGCTGTCCATTCACGCTGATCCACCATAGCATTTACATAGCAATACTGGAGCCAGTTACAGATTTTTTTTACCTTTCTTTATCACACCCACACCACAAAATGTCCTGGACTTTACTTTATACACATGCATTTTCACCTCATTGCTACAAATGTTTGACTGGGTCCTCATTCAAAGTATGAAAAGTTTTCCCGTTCAGCTTTACACAGCCTAAAACATAAATGTGTATAATGCACGCAGGTGTATGATCTTTCCACACATTAGTGATGGCAGCAAATATTTAGTTTAGCAGAATAATGGGAAGGCATTGTGATCGCAAGCAGAGAGCATTTCCCCCTTCGTTGCTACCCAATTCTTCTGAATCATGGCAACACTTGATTGAAATGACTATGGAACAGCTGTTTGTCCAATAAGAGTCATGTTACCTTTTTCTCTGTGATTGCCATAATCATCAAGGATGACAGCATTTTTGGCTTCTGTTTAGCCTCAAATATACTTTGCTTAAATGTCAGCCATCTGTATTTCAAAGTTTTTGAGTATGGCCTTGTTGGCCCCATTTCTGTCACGTTTTGCGAGGTGGTGATGGCGGGTTCGGATCCCAAAAAGCAGGCAGGAGGGAGCAGGAGGTTGTTTGACAAATTGTATTAAAATAAAAGTCAGCAGTAACAAAATGTAAAACGTCAAAATGATCTGAATGGAAACAATACAAAGTAGCAAAAGAAAACCAAGTGTAAAAGTCCGCCAAGGTTAAACAAACACGTACACGATGCATGCTGCAACCAAGCAGCAAACAAACAATGAATCGGCACTGGATGATCGTGCCAGGTGTCCTTTAAGTGTCATTGATTATAACGACCAGCACCTGCGAGGCTGCCGACAGGGCTGACGTCGCTACCCGCTGTTCGCCAATCTGATCGGGACGACCAGCACCTGTGCAGGTGCAGGCGGGGCCGACAGCGCCCCCCGTTGGTCGCCAACCAGATCATGACAGTACCCCCCCTTCAAGGGGCTGCTTCCAGAAGTCCCAACAGTCTCCCAAAAGGTCCACCCGCCAGGGAACGGTCGGTGGAGAGGGCAACCGCTGCCTCTCCAGCATACGACGGGCGGCGGCCTGATGGGAACGGGACTCGGCCTGGGGTGGACGAAGACGCGGCACGGATCGTCGTGGGCGTGAGTGCGATCCCTCTCGCACGTTCACGCGACGGCGCATGGCTCTGCGTGGACGTCGACTGCCAGGCGCAGAATGGCACCCCGTACGGCCGTATGGGACCAGGTCTCGGCCGGACGCCGACGTGGGCGTGAACTGCCCGGCTCCGGGGGAACGAGACGGGTCCAGAGCCGCTCCGGGATCCAGCGGTGAGTGGGGAATCGGACTGACATTGACGCGGACGTTGCACGGCTCGTCGTGGATGAGACTCAATCCGTCATGCACGACGACAGCGTGGCTGGACGTGGGCGTGCAATGCCAGTCACCCAGGGTCACCCTGGACGGCCACCTGGAAGGAGGTCTCGGCCGGACGTTTACGTGGACGTTGCGGCTCGTCGAGTGACGCGAATCAAACGCGACGAGGCTTTCGCTAACGTGGACGTAGCATTGCCAGGCACAGGGTGGAAATGAGACGGGTCCGATGTACCTGCGGGATCCGATAGTTGGCCGATTCATTCTGTCACGTTTTGCGAGGTGGTGATGGCGGGTTCGGATCCCAAAAAGCAGGCAGGAGGGAGCAGGAGGTTGTTTGACAAATTGTATTAAAATAAAGGTCAGCAGTAACAAAATGTAAAACGTCAAAATGATCTGAATGGAAACAATACAAAGTAGCAAAAGAAAACCAAGTGTAAAAGTCCGCCAAGGTTAAACAAACACGTACACGATGCATGCTGCAACCAAGCAGCAAACAAACAATGAATCGGCACTGGATGATCGTGCCAGGTGTCCTTTAAGTGTCATTGATTATAACGACCAGCACCTGCGAGGCTGCCGACAGGGCTGACGTCGCTACCCGCTGTTCGCCAATCTGATCGGGACGACCAGCACCTGTGCAGGTGCAGGCGGGGCCGACAGCGCCCCCCGTTGGTCGCCAACCAGATCATGACAATTTCCACCCCACCGTCTTCCTTTCTGATTTTCATATTGACTGATAATTCATCCACCATTAATTTATTCATCAAAATCAAGGGTTGTAACAGTTTTATTTGGTGAATCAATCGTCATAGGCGGTGAATTAGTTAATCGCGAGAGGAGCAATCACACTCGTTCATCCATTCAATTTCTAATCCGCTTACCCTCTCAACCCAAGTGGGTTGCAGCCATGCTATAGCCTATCTCAGTAACGTTCTGGCAGTAGGCGGGGGACACCCTGAACTGGTTGCCAGCCAATCGCAGGGCACACAAAGATGAACGACCGTATGGCACATTATGCAAAATTTTCAGCGTGCTTCGGAATGCTAGGCTTTTTTTTAACAATAAATTATTTATAGATCTTCTGTTTAATTCTACTGTTCACAGTAACTCTGGTTACATTAAATAAAATTTGTCAATCATGCGATGGCAAATGGAACTTTTTTTTGGCAGGTACAGACACTGCCCTAGTTATGAACATTCGAGTTACAAACATTTTTATAGTAATGTGCAGTATTCTCTCCAGTTGTACATGCATATATCTTTATCGATCATATATTTTATTAAAAGTTTATTTCTCAGTACAAACCAATACAGGTTACTGATACATGCCTTAAACATACTTAAATAACCTGAAACATACATTCCATACAAAATGTAGCACTAAAGCGACTTACGAACGAATTCACCTTACGAACGACTTCGTTCGTAACGTTCGGAAATGTATCTCGTCCGTAAATTGGGAGCGTCTGTACCAAGTCCCCTCACAGGAAATTGGGGATAAATGTGAGGAAATGAGGGATAACATCAGCAGCCATGATGATGACGATGATTATGATGATAAAGCCGTGACCGACCGAGAGAAGCAGAGAAAAATAACAAGTTGCCCCGGCTCACCTTTGAACCCGTCGCTGATTTGTTCTTAAGTGACCTTTCAACTCTGGGAGAGAGGAAAAACACTCAATGAAGGATTTTGTTTTCGGGATGAAAGTCAACAGTTGGAAGAGAGGAGTCAGAACTTGAAAGATAAATGAGCACATTGTTAAAATTATACATGGGGGCATGGGGTTTTCTACATCACAGAAAACTGGGCAAACACAGCCACATTGAACGCAATCACACACACATGCACACTTGCCATGTCAAGTTAATGAGGGCCTAATGATATACTACAATTTTTTTTTTTTTTACTGCTTGTTTTGTCATTGTGAAACCATTCACCGGTTCACTTTACAGCCCACAATAAAAATGTTGACATGGATAGGTGGAGTCAGGGCGCGGCCCAACAAAATGTGGGGGGGCCATTGGGTGGTCTCACAAGTTCACCAGTGTGATCGTGACATCATACCCTTCAATTGCTATATAGCATGCTTCTTGTTCTTAAGTCAATCGACAAAGACGATACTTTCTTGAATGCAATGACACTACGATTAAATTACAGTACTTCACTTCAGCGGCCTCAGAGAGACTAAAGCTTACATTTTAAGATCAACGGCACTTTCAGTCTTTGTCCAATCAAAAGCTCAACAACCTGCATGTATAAGTTTAAATAAAATACAGATTGTAATACCCACCGCCCGACCCCCGAGGCAGAAGCCAAATGAATGGAGGCCCCTCGTGTGAAAAGCAAAGGGGAGTCAGGGGCCAAAAGGCTGGAATGTTAGCAATTTTAAACAGCAATGTGGACAGAAGAAGTTTAGTGAGTGGGAGCTCTGTGAAGGCCGCCTCCTTCTCTGATTCATACTTTTCCCTCACAGGCTAGCAAAAAAATGGAGGCGAGCACAAGCTGTGGCCACCCACTTT